>NC_134486.1:114225913-114458413 GCF_040206685.1 Ascaphus truei | reverse complement strand
ACTAATGATAATTAATAATGGAGTTTATTATTAATCCAAAAAAGGAAATAATTTAATAAATAAAAAATGTACTTCTGCTAAAAAATAATACTAATAGAACTGGATTGACTCTAAACTTGAAAATTAAGCACGTATTTTGAATATAGATAAAAACTATATATACTACAGAAAAAAACCCTCCAAAAACACAGAACCCTATCCACTTGACACTTGAAAATGTTTTAGACAGGGGGAAAGAGATCACTATAGTAAACTGAGCAGTAAGGCAGAGAACAACAAAAAAGAGAGAACACTAAACCAGTGTGCTTGTATCGTGTGTGCTTGTACAGTATCGTGTGTGTGCTTGTATCGTGTGTGCTTGTATCGTGTGTGCTTAGTTAAGTTATGGTGAGTAAAAAAGTGACAAAAACCTACTGGCTATGCATCTTAACCCTGGCTGTGCTTAAAGCTGTGACAATGCAGCAAGCTTAAGCCTATAGGGAACCATGTTTAAAATGGTTTTGAAGCAAAAAGTGGCACTGGGTGTTCATTTGCATGTCATTTCCCAGAATCCCTTGCAGCAGTGGAAGTTCTGTGTGCTGGGTGATAATGGTGAAAGTTGGGGTTGCAGACCTGCCTAAGACATGCAAATGAGCATAGTTATATTTCCATTTGCTATATGCTTTGCTGTGGAGGGTTTTTGTCACTTTTTTTACTCACCATAACTTAACTAAGTATGGTAAACCCCATCCTCATTGCTTCAGCTTTGCATAGCCAGTGTAACCAACCCCACACTGATGAGACCCATTAAGGTCGAAACAGCGGTCTGTGGGTGGGTTTACTGGATATGCATCTTAACCCTGGCTGTGCTTAAAGCTGTGACCATGCAGCAAGTTTAAGCCTATCGGGAACCATGTTTAAAATGGTTTTGAAGCAAAAAGTGGCACTGGGTGCTCATTTTCATGTCATTTCCCATAATCCCTTGCTGCAGTGGAAGTGCTGGGTGCTGGATCAGCAGATCCCCATCGCTAAGTCGGCCGCACTGAGTACTGGAGTACTCGGCAGGTTCCCCACAAAGTGCTCCTACAATTCACGGGATAACGCTTGGGTGGGCCCGGACATTGGGGAAGAGGGCATCAGGGTATTGGTACCTAGCACCTAATGTACTCATTGGTGGTACAGAGTAGGTGTTGTTATACTGTGTGGTACAGGGTACTGTTTATGGTTCATAGTAAAGGTTGTTATTATATATACAGACGTGTGTGTATTACTGGTATTGTTCCTGGGAGGGGCTTATCCTGCTGTGTCAGGATCCTTTTCATGTGGAGGCGCTGCACCGAGGTGGACATCTGATCACTCCAGGCTCCCTGTGGCGGAGGCTCTGGCCTTCTGGGAGCCAACAGGTAACGGCAGTACTGGTAGACTCTTTAGAAAGGGGAAAGAGGGCTACATTTGGAGGCGCTACTGAGACCTCAGATCTGGGGTGCCCTACTCAGCAGTCCAAATTAAGTCAATCTAATTCTCCACCATGCTGGTGCCCTCAAGACAGGAGGTTAATGCCTGGGCCTTCAAGGTCAACCCCTAACCCCAGCCACGTGGTTGCAGTGGGGAATGTCCCTGCTCTCATGTCCCAAACAGAGATCCGGGACCACCTAAGATGACTCCCTTGTATAAGCAAGGCATGGATTAGAGGGCGCAAATATGAAACCACATATCAGTGAAGCACCATATTACTAATGGCTGTCAAGAAATATGCCAGGTAGATGCCCCACAGACTCTCCATGCCCCAGAGGCCCCGCCCAATGCTACCCGCTCATATATACTGAGTTAATAGAGATCCGGGAAATGTTCACCTCAGGACTTTCCTCGGAGCCCCCTTCTTAAGCTACAACGTCCTCCTTTCCCCCTCCGGGGGATGGCCGATTAATGCGACAGTCTCCAGTACCCCCAACAGGATAGATGTACCCTTACCCTGGGTAACCTTCACCCCAAGTGCCGCACAAGGAGCCTCAACTGGGCCAGGAGTAGCCCCACAGTCACCCACCCCTAGTCCAGGGGCTGGAAATGATGGTCGCTTATCAAGTGGCAGCTCCGCACTGGGAGTGACCCTACCGCAAATAGTGGAGGCCCTAACTATATCTTCACAGTCGCAGAATTACAGAAAACTCAAGGCCTTCTCCAGGATAGTGCCCACGCCTTTAGGAGAAGAAGGGTTGGAGACCTGGAGGGAGCACGCTCTCCACGTGATAGACGAATGTAATCTCGACTTTAATCATTTATGATCCATGTAGCAGAATCCTTGTTATATAGAGTTGAATGGCATTTTCCTCTTCACAAACAGTACTTGTTAATTGTTCCTAGTAATGTTTTTTTATTTGTCAGTTTTTAATTTGTCTGCAATTACTGTACATCATCACCACTGTCACTTATTGGCACTGCTATATATTTTTTTTAGATGATTCCATTTTCCCAATTTTTCTCAATACTTGTTTTTCACTCAACCATTTTCTTCCGTCGTTACTCATCATTACTAAAAATACTGTATATGTGAAAGTCTATTAAATTAACTTTTAAACCTGTTGTGCAAAACACTCGCTATTGGTAGGTATGGGAGATATGCACATGCGTAAAGTAACACACAGGACACGGCACAAGCATGACAGACAGAGAGAGAATTTTTGTGTAAGTAAATTGAAAAATTGCTGCCCCTCCAAAATGGTAGTTCTAGGCTAAAACCTTTTCAGCCTTATGAGAAATCAACCTCTGGTCTTACCCAGGATGGGATCCCACATAGGCGCCGATAATGGAAGTTGGACCCTACTTCTGTCGATGCATAACCTCCGAGATTTGACACCGGGGTGGTTCCCCCTCCACTGCTGTCCCTGGGCTCACCTCCATCTCAGAATGCATCCCTCCATATCAGCCAAGCAGACTGCTAAGAGTAGCCAACAGTTCACTGCTCAGTGTTCCTCAATTCAAATCCACCAGGATTAGAACAAGAACATTCTCAGCAGAAGTACCCAGACAATGGGGCTATGCACTAAGCTCCATTAAGTGGCTTTAAGAGCGCAAAGTGCTTTTAGAATGTGATATTACGCTCAGCGCAATTCACAGAGCAGCGCTAACAGGCACTTTACGCTCTTAAACTGGCTTTATTCCAGAAATTTTTGTAAGTCCCACCAAACACGTACAGTACGATCAGCTAAATACGCTGATTTCTGCCCTTCTACGCGATTCTCTAAGCTACGCTAAGAGACCGTTCTTTAAAAATGCGCTGAAAAAACACGCCTGCCCAAGGCAGGCGCAAAAGGATCAGGAACATAGAAAAATGTCTTTGTTTACATTTTTGCAGGCACACCATCCATACAACAGGCCGCGGGGAGTCCGGGAGTCCTTGTGGGTGTCCACGGGAGTCCCCGTGGGCCTGCGGTACCAATGGTGTGCCTCAAAAAAATAAACAATATTTCTAACTAAATACATCCCCCTCCCCATGCCCCCTAACACATACAATACAGTAATGGGCAAAATTACTATTATCCACATATGGATAATAATGCATTTGCCCATTTTAAAAACATTAATCACAATGAATACAGTAAATACATATTACACTTACCTTTTCCAGGCACCCACAATGAAGGCCGTCTTTATCCTCATCTTCATCATGCCCATGTCCGCTCTGGTGCTGCAAAACATACACAAGAATCAAAATAGCCAATGTAATGTCCCCAAACCCCTTAATCACCTTAGCGGTCATTAACCCCAATAGTCATTAAGGGGTTAACCCACCCTCACCCACCACTCGGGAGGCATAAACACCCTCCCGCAATACCCACCCCTTGAGACCTAACTACCCACAAAACCGCAGGGAGGCCTACCCACCCGGGTTTGGAGACAATACCCACATCCCCCACCCCCTTTAACCAAAATAAACAGCACTATATTTAATAAATAATACATAACCCACCCCCTGTGCCCCCCCCATAAATACCTGATTTATTCTTTTGCATACAGGGTTAATACCCCAGGCTCACGGGAGTCCCCGGTGGTCCTGACGGGTGTCTGTAGGTCTCACAGTGGCCCAGCAAAATGTTTCAAACAGGGTCTGGAGGCCTATGGGTGGTCCCCACCAGGCACCGTGGTCCACCAGGTGGTCTCCGCGGGTCACCGTGGGCCCCAAATGGGGTCTCCACAGGTAGGCCCGTGAGTGTCTGAGGGGCCCCGGGTCAGCCCCACAGGTGTCTGAGGCTCCTCGGGTGGTTCCCACAGGGGTCTGGGGGCCCTCGGGTGGTCCCTACGGGTACTACAGATGTGGGGCCACCGGTTCTTCACCGCAGGTGTCCCACGTGGACCCGGCAGCCTTGTACCCGTGGGAAGTCCGAGGAGACCTCAGGTGGTCTCCAGATGTCCCTGCAGACCTAAGGAACCAACCATGTATATAAAAAAAATAAACCTGTCCTACACATTGAAATAAATAAATCCCCCCCCCCGAACAAATACAGTACAGTAATGTGCAAAATAAACTATTATCCAGATATGTATAATAGATTATTTGCCCATTATTAAGCACATAAAACAGCATAAATAAAGTAAATAAATAGAGTTCTACTTACCCCCTGGCAATGAGATGGGCAGTCCGGTCATCAAACGGGCTCCGTTGGCAAAAAAAACCATTGCAAATATTTTCATTAGATGGCCCACACAGCAAAATCCAGGGGAACCGGAAGCACTCGAACCAATCCACAGTTACCCATAAAATAATAAACCCTTACAATCCACAACTGTGTCTTCTTTCTTCTATTTGTAATCCATTTAGTCAAAGGGGGTCTTCATCTGTATTCTTCTTTCTTCCGCTCTCTTCCGGGCTCTTCTGCTCTTGGTTGGTTCGAGTGCTTCCAGTTCCCCTGGATTTCGCTGTGTCGGCCATCTAATGATAAGTAAACAAAAGAAAAGTATATGTTATTTTACTTTTACAGTTGTTTTTTATTTTTTATTCATGTGGTTTTTTTTTTATGTCCATTTAATGCCTCTGAATTTATGTATGTCCCTATGGATATACATACATACATACATACATACATACATACATACATAAAGGGACACTGAATGGCTGTATGGTATTGCATTTTTTGATGTAATGTCATTGTTTTTTATGCTCATTTATTGCCCCTGTACAGTATGTCATGTTTTGCTATATTTGGTAAACATACAGGGAAAATAAATGATTGTATTGCAAATGTTTAATTATATTTGTAACATGTATTTGGAAACTTTGTTTAGGAATTGTTCTGTGTAATGCAATTGATATTTATTTACTTGTAGTATATCATGATTTTGCAATAGTTTATTTCAGGGGCTTGCTTTTTAATAATGGCTTATTGTTGGTAATTAGATTTGTATGATGGTGGTTACTTTGAAGTTGAATTTTTTTCTCAATGGTTTTGATTTAGGAATTGAATAGTGAATTGTATAATTGATTTGTATTGTATTGTAATTGGTTTTGGAAATTGATTAATTGATTGATGGTAAATTTATTTATGTTTACTTGCTTAGTTTGTATTTGATTTTGTGATGGCATTGTATGTTGTTGTTGTTCATAGTTTATTTTATTTTAAAAATTGATTTTGCATAGTGTTACATGATGCACAGATTAATTGCATCATGTACACACTAAAATGCAATTGTTTGAGATTTGATATATATTTGTCTAGATGCTGCTTTGTTGGGAGAGGAGATATCATTTATTTTTTAAAGTGCTGCTGGTTTAATTAAGATGCGATGTGGTGATTTTGAGATGAAGATTTCATGTTTTTATTTATGCATGTTTATGTAATCCTTTAACATTTATTTGTATATTAGTGTTTATACATATCCCAATATGTCGATTATTTTCTCCACCCCTATGTAATTTCACTTAGGTCCCATATTAGGGATACGCTCCATGTCATCGACTCCATATCTGATATAAAATGGAAATCCACCTATCTATGGGCCACGTGTGATGTATCATCACTTTACACCTGCATTGAACACACCAAGGGGTTAGAAGCAATCAAGTATTGGTTGGATAGGGACTCACTATTTCCTGATAAGCACAAGTCATTTATTTTACAGAGCATTCACTTCATTCTCACGCACAATTATTTTTTATTTGAAGAAAATTTTCACCTCCAAATCTGTGGAACGGCCATGGGCACGAGATTCGCTCCTAGCTATGCCAACCTCTTCATGGGGCACTGGGAAGAATCCCATGTTTGGCAGAACATCTTGCTTGGGGCGGGTCTCGTGTACTATGGCCGTTTCATAGATGATATTATTATCATTTGGGATGGAGAGGAGTCAGTTCTATCCGGAATTTTGAGTTCCTTCAGCGACAACTTGTTCGGATTAAAATTTACTTTTGAGATCAATAATTCGTCAACTGTCTTTCTGGATCTGGCCCTGAGCACAGACACAGACTCAAATATTATTACCACCACACATTTTAAGTCTGTGTCTGTGAACAGCTACGTTCATGCGTCCAGCAACCATCATAAACACTGGCTCAACAATATTCCCTTGGGGCAGTTCCACAGAATACGTAGGAACTGCACAAGGGATGTTGATTTTAAAAGCCAGTCTGTTCTGCTTGGGAAGAAATTTCTTTCCAAGGGCTATGATCCTGTCCTGATATCCGACTCTCTTGACAAGGTGAGTTCTACTGCTAGATCCACCCTACTTGAAAAATCTAAAAATAAACAACTGAAGGGAAATCGATTAAGTTATGATACCCCAGCAGGACATACAGAGATGGAGAGGTCCACAGTAAGGTTCATTACCACCTACAACCAGGCATCCAAAAATATTAACAAAATCCTTAATGATCATTGGTCCATCCTTAAGTGTGACCCCCATCTAGGACCTACCCTGCCGGATAGAGCCACTGTTACATATAGGAAGGCGAGAAGCATTAAAAGTATGCTAGCTCCTACTAGACTTAAGTCTTGCTCTAATCTCACGATTTCCAAGAGTAGGGGACCATTAGGCAATCATCCCTGTGGTCGCAGTCGATGCATCACGTGTAGGCATCTCCTGCATCAAACTCATGTCGTCTCCTTAAGTAGGGGTACCACGTATGCCATCAATAGTTCCATCACCTGTCTTAGCACTTATGTTATATATGTCATTCAGTGTGGGTGTAGTTTAAAATATGTCGGATGCACCACAAGAACACTAGGGACGCGCTTCCTGGAACACAGGAGAAATGTAATAAAGGGTCTCAATAATCATAGTGTCTCTCGACACTTTAAAGCATTTCACCAGCAAAATCCCAAAACCATGCAAATTATGGGAATAGAGACCATTTCTCCATGTGTTCTAGGAGGAGATAGGTTCAAGACCCTGTGCAGGCGGGAAACCTTTTGGATTCACCAATTGGGCACTCTTACCCCTGGGGAACAAACGAATGTTTAGATGTCAGTACCTTTGTTTGACTGGTCCTTGGACACCTCTTCCTGTCTTTTCCTCTGCTTTTCATGGCCATCTTTTGTCTGGATCTCCTCCTGAGGTCTCCAAAAGAACCCCCCCCCCTTCCCCCCCCCCCCCTCGCTCTCCCGTCTGGGATTTGGGTTACATCACTTATTTACATGATTAATTTATATTAATATTAAATTAAAATATAAAAATATTTTATAGAAAATATTAGGGTTATTGGGTAATATTACACGGTATTAGTTTGACACCATTCACATTATATAAGTTATATTATTGAGTACACTTCTGGTAATTATATCAATACTCTACACAAGATATATAAGTTTATTTAATAGAATAAGGCATTCACTACTAATTTGGTTATAAATAAAATAATGGATATGAGTTATTCAGTATTCATCACACACGCACACATAATATATATATAATATATATATATATATGTATTTTTGACACTTTATTCATCAAATTACAACTGTCCAATACACTGCCCCTTCAGGACCTCCGGGCCCTTGCTTTGTTCGTGGCATATAGATTCCAGATATTATTGATCTCCTCAATGTTCTCATGAATTAGATATCCCTATTCATAGGAAAATATGATTCACTGTGTTTTTCAAATGTGTGTTTTTCAAATGTTTTCTATATATATATATTTTTTGGTTATGTTATGTGTATAAATCTAGACTGTATTTAGAGTAATTTTCAGACTATGCATTATGTATTCTGTTTAAATTGGAGTAATGATGTATTCATAATGTGTATTTCATATAAGTCTCGATGGAATTGCACTACTACATAGATGGGCGACATCTGAAATATATTTACCATTTGCATCCATAAGGATGTATAATATTTTATGTAAAAATATATATATACCAGAAAATTTATTAAATTAGGTAGCCCTTTTGTTGTGCAATTCACAGACGAGTTTAGAAAAAGACTACTGTCTGGTGTAATCCCTTATATCCATTTGCTAAGCGATTTAGGATATTGAAGGGTGTATACTTAAAAACAAAAACATTAACACATTAATTAACTATTATCTTGAATTGTCTCTGTAAAATACTATGTGTATTGACCCAAGTAGAGCTGAGACTATGTCTCACAATATGGATATGATTCTCTCTCAAAAACATCCTTTCACATATATTATCTCCTCCAAATTCTTTCAAGTAACGATGTAATTATGTATGGACTACATTATGTATATGCAGGTTAACTATATATATCAGTGATAAGCACTTTTCACCTGAGTAGGGGCGTTCCAAACACTTAGCATTATTATGCTGTGCATATATAATACCGGACCTCCCCCTCTCAAGTTATCCCTTTGAAAAAGTTGGCCGTGACTGACGAAACGCGTCAGGGAGCGTCATTACGTCAGACGCACTGGCATTGAAGTCAACACGAAGCGCTGGAGCGGACCTATCCATGCGCAGGTGCTAAAGAGATTTCACTACACGGAACTGATTTCTTGGACTTCTAACAGCACACCAGCCCTGGAAACCTGCGGGGACGCTGATCCTTCACCAACGGAGCCTGGGACTGTCCCAAAGAGCTTGCAGTTTGAACCGGATGGTGGTGATTATTATCACATATGCTTGATTTTATTGTACTTTTGTAAGTGCATTTTTTACCCCCCCTCCCCCCCTTCCCCTCATTAAATTTACAATTTTACGCTATGGGCGTGAGGTTAACTGACCTTTGAAAATATTTGCAATGTTTTTTTTGCCAACGGAGCCCGTTTGATGACCGGACTGCCCATCTCATTGCCAGGGGGTAAGTTGAAATCTATTTATTTACTTTATTTATGATGTTTTATGTGTTTCATAATGGACAAATAATCTATTATCCATCTCTGGATAATAGTTATTTTGCACATTACTGTACTGTATGTGTTTGGGGGGGGGTTATTTATTTCAATGTGTAGGACAGGTTTATTTTTTTTACATACAGGGTTGGTTCCTTAGGTCTTCGGGGACCTCTGGAGACCACCTGAGGTCTCCCCAGACTTCCCACGGGTACAAGGCCACTGGGTCCACGGGGGACACCTGCGGGGAAGAACCGGTGGCCCCACATCTGTGGGGGCACCGCGGACCTGTAGGGACCACCCAAGGGCCCACAGACCCTCATGGGAACCACCCGAGGACCCTCAGACACCTGTGGGGCTGACCTGGGGCCCCCAGACACCAGCGGGCCTACCCGTGGAGACCCCATTTGGGACCCATGGTGACCCGCGGAGACCACATGGTGGACCACGGCGCCTGGCGGGGACCATCCGTAGGCCTCAAGACCCTGTTTGAAACCTTTTGCTGGGCCACTGTGAGGCCTACAGAAACCCGTCAGGACCACGGGGGACTCCCGTGGGTCTGGGGTATTAACCCTGTATGTAAAAGAATAAATCAGGTATTTATGGGGGGGCAAAAGAGGTGAGTTATGAAGGCCTCCCTGTGGGTAGTGGGTGGATAGGCCTCACATGGTGGGTAGTGGGGGAGTGTGTATAGGCCTCCCGAGTGGTGGGTGAGGGTGGGTTAACCCCTTAATGTAGCGGTTAATGACCGCTAAGGTGATTAAGGGGTTAGGGGACATTACATTGGCTATTTTGATTCTTGTGTATGTTTTGCAGCTTAGGAGGGGACATGGGCAGGATAAAGATGAGGATGAAGACGGCCTTCATCGTGGGTGCCTTTTAAAGGTAAGTGTAATATGTATTTACTGTATTTATTGTGATTCATGTATTTAAAAAGGGCAAATGCATTATTATCCATATGTGGATAATAGTAATTTTGCCCATTACTGTATTGTATGTGTTAGGGGGCGAGGGGAGGGGTATGTGTGTTGTATATTGCAATGTTTATTGGGGGCAATTGTCCCCAATAAACATGCCATTGTGCCTTAATCCCTTCATTGCCTTAGCGGATAGCCGATAAGGTAATGAAGCTGCGTTAATGTATTTTTAATAATATTGTGCGGGAGCAGGGGGTCCGCTGAGCTGAACCGCATTGATTTCTGGCTCAGAGACCCCCTGCTTCCCGAGTTACAGGCCCCGGTTTGGGGCATCGGTGCCATTGTCGCCGCCATCTTTATAGCGTCCACGTCGCGTCTTGGATGCTATAAAGTTGGCGGTGACACTGGCATCCGATGCCCCATACCGGGGCCTGTAACTCGGGAAGCAGGGGTCCCTGAGCCAGAAATCAACGCGGTTCCACTTAGGAGACCCCCTGTTCCCACACACTATTATTAAAATGTACATTAATGCAGCTTCATTACCATAGCAGATAGACGCTACGGTAATGAATTATTGGTTATTGTTGTGTGTATTTTGACAGTAGTGTAGATGTGTAGGGGGTCTCCAGAGCTGAACCGCATTGGTTTTAGCCTCGGGACCCCCTACTTCAGGAGATACAGGCCCAGTTATGGGGTGCCGGTATCCCCTGCAGAATTTAAATGTCCAGGTCACATGACGTGGAAGCTTTAAAAGTGCAGGGGATACCGGCACCCCATAACGGGGCCTGTATTTCCTGAAGTAGGGGGTCCCCGGACCTGAAACCAATGCGGTTCAGCTCCGGAGACCCCCTGCTCATGTACACTATTATTAACATGTTGTAAGGAATCCGCTCCTCGGTTTACTGTTTGCCTTACCTTGCAGACCTGTGCGGTCCTGGAGCACTTCTCCTGATGTTTGCTGCAGCCTGGATTCACTCACCAAAGTAATGCTGCCACACGCCCCTTCTGCCATTGGTTCACGGACCTTTAAGTATTGCCTTCCCACAATGCTCCCTGCCGAGCATAGTCCTTCCTGGATGTCTCTGTGTTCTGCCATAAGCCTTGTCTTGTTTGTCGCCTTGGTTCCTGAGACCGGCTGCTAGTGTCACGCAGCGGTCTGTTCCTGAGCTGAAGCGGAGTACTCTCCTTGTTGTCTTCAGCCCCCTGGTTCCTGTGACCGGCTGCTAGTCTCATGCAGCGGTCAGTTCCTGTTTCCTGTGCTGAAGCTGAGTACTCTCCTTGTTACTTCAGCTCCTTGTTTCCTGTGACCGGCTGCTATATTCACGCAGCGGTCTGTTCCTGTTTCCTGCACTGAAGCGGAGGTTTCCCTGTGTATCTTCAGCTTCCTGGTTCCTGGGGCCTACTCTTTCCCTAATCTAGAGAGGCCGTGTCCTGGTTCCTGCGCTGAAACGGAGGATTCCCCAGCCCGCTCAGGACTCTTGCGCTGAAGCACTGGTTTACCAGTGCAGCTAGGCGGTGTGCTACTCTGGTCTGTCTACCACCTCCTGAGACCAGTACCATGGGCCATGGTCGCCGCACACGCAGAAGCCACTCCCACGCTCCTAAGCTGAAGCGGGGCTCTACTGACTACCTGTTGCCGAACTCCTGCTTGAACAACGTTTACCCTGATATCTCCAGTCCTGACCCAGGCGTGTCCACCGACGATGCTGTCTTCTCCTATCCTGATCCTGCTACATACGACTACGAACTGCGCAATCCGGATCCGCCTGCGCGGTCTAAGGTCGGTGCTTTTACAACCCCACCTCAGCCACACGGTCCGACCCAGGTTTGTGGCGAGCACAGCCGTGACAGTATGCTCGGCCCCACAAACTCGGACCGCCCTGTGGTGAGGGTTGGTATGTTTCTGTCTGAAATCCTGTCCCAGCCTGTAGACCAGTACCAGTTTGAAAACCAGTATCTGTGCGAAATACTACCCCTGATTGAAGAACAGATTATGTATGAAGGTTTAACCCCGTTGCAAAGACAATGCCGTAACGATCTCATTATTAAGGCTTACTGCCTCAAGGACTTAAAACAGTCTCTGGCCGCTTGTGTTTGCTCCCCTGGTTCCCCTTTAACCTGGGATAATGTGAATCCTATCAAACTTGCCAACGCCCAAGATATACTCTTTGCCTTGGCCTTATCATTGGACATTCCCGTAGTACAACAGGACCCTCTCTTCATGTTGGTTCATGCTCAAGACACACTCCGTGTACTTTCCCTGACTTTGGACATTTGCATAAAGGAACAGGACCCTCTCCTCGCCAGCTACGCTGCCGCTTGGCAGTCCACCTGTGCTGCCAGTCCCGTCGCTAAACCTGGGGACGTATCTCCCTCTCCAGGAAATGACCAAACTGACTCACTATCACTGCCCCCTAACGTAGAAGCTGCCACGGTCCCAAGCCCTGATTGTACACCCGGGTACTCTGACACCAATGATACGTCTACATTAACCCCTGCTGATCAGTCCTGTGAGGTTCCCCTGGAATATACGTATATTTCTCTAGCCAACACTAAGGCTCTAGTATCCAAGAACAAGTCCCTTTTTCCCTCTATTCCTAACTCTGAATCTCCCTTTTCAGCCCTTGAAGTTTTTCCTGCTTTAACCCCTGCTAGGCAGTTCTGTATGCCTTCCCTGTCAGAAAACGAATCCCTCCTACCTTCACGTACTCAGTTTGAATTTCTAAGTTCTGTTCCCAGGGTCATTCCTGTATTAACCCCTGTGGGGCAGCTCTCTGAGTCCCCTTTGGTAACCCCCTGTTCTCCGCCAACCATGGTCACGTCCCTAGCTCCAGAGGAAAAATCCCTTGTCTCACCTATTACAGAGGAAAAACTCTCTATGTTCTACTCTCAGGTACTATCTGCATTAACTCCTGTAAATTCTTGCTGCCTCCAAGCTAATGCCTTCGTTCTAGCCTCAGAGAATGTGTCCCCAAGTCCTACTGCAGAGGTTGCATTAAATGACTTCCCCAAGGTTGTTGAATCCTTAGTTAGTTTTTGCTATAAAACCCCTGCTTCAGCTCAAGTCTCAGCTGCTGTGCCCCCTGAAACTTCGGCTAAAGTTCTGATTCCAGTTAAATATATTCAGTTACCAAGTTTTTCCCTAAGCTTGGTCGCAGAGTTCCCATTCCCGGGTACTTCGCTGAATCAGTCTGTCACCCAGGGAACAATGATCCCTGCTTCAGCACATAGTCCCCACATCGTGGAATCTGCAGTAATTTCTTGTTTCCCTGACACTCCTTACCAAATACCCACTTCAGAGACCTGTACAGTTATGATTACCCCCCGTGTACTGTCTGTGTTCTCCCCTTCTCAAAGCTTAGGGTTAAAACCGTACAGTGGTCAGTATGCCCCTCCTGGGGTTCATGTGGTGTTCCCAGGAGGGTTTGCTGACACACTGTTATCACTTAAAAGCGACGCTTTTTCATATGTGCTAGCTAGAAGCCTGCACACAGTTTCCCCTCTCTCTGAAATTTGCCTTGCCGGCCCTGATACTCGGAGAGGTAAAAACCTCCCTTCAGATTCAGAATCTCTTTCTATAGAGGTCGTCCTTGCTGTTAGTTCCCCTGATTTCTCTGCCCATGCAAACCCTCCAGGGATCAGCATATCTGTGGTTACCCCCTTAGTACAGTCTGCTTATATTACAAGTCCTGGTGTTTAAATCTGAGCTATTTAGTTTTACTGCCCTTGCTAAACCTCAGTCCCTCAGCACTGCAGCTAAACGTGCTCCAGCAACCGTTGGGTTACTCGGGGTAAAAATTAAAATTCCTGTCTTAAAGGGTACTCTCTCATACATGTCCAGCAAACCTAGAACCTCAGTGATTGATTCTAAGTCACTTATCACTATATCTGATTTTCTCACTAGTCAAACCCTGACACCCTCACCACTGGCTAGGAGTCCCGTTATCAGAATTTTTGCACTAGTAAACACGCCTAAATCTGTTTTTGTCATGACAAGCACCCCTGTTGTTAGGGCCCTTGCAGTTTTGGATAAGACTCCTTTTACTTCAAAGGTTTCTGCTATTGAGAGTTTCCACGGTTCCAACTTACAGCTTATTGTCTCTTTAACTCCCATCATTACTCTCCCATTACCAGTCACTGATTCCCAGGCACCAGCTCCTGACGCTAGTTCTCCTATCGGTACCCCTGCTTTGCGAGATGTTTCTGTTATGGATTCCGAGCCTCCAGCTCCGGAGTCAATTCCTTTACTCGCTGCTGTTTTTGTAGTCTCTCAGGTCCCTGTCACTGAAGTACAGACATCAGCTTCTGAGGTTAGCTCCCCTCCCTCCGCTACCCTTGCTCTGCCTGATTCTCAAGTTTCTGATATTAAAGCCCCAAAGCCTATTCCTACTCCCCAGACAATACTATCTCCCACTGTGGGTTCCCCAGTATTTGGGAGCTCCACTGCTGAGTGCTTCTCTGCCTCTGTGAAACGATAGTTTTCCCCCTCGGAACCTTCTGTTGCCCCTGTTATTTCCTTTGAGTTGGAAATACTCTGTACGTATCCCAAGATTTCGGTCTCTATGTCTGGTTTACTGCTTGCCTTGTCACCTTCCATACCAATACCGGGAAATGCTCCCACCCACCCTATACCCTCGCTGACCACTACCTGGGAGACCTCTGGAGGAGAAGTCCCTCTCAAATTCCTACATGCAGAGGTCAGCCAAGACTTTGTCTGTCCCAAAGGTCGCCCGGGTATATTCGATCAACTATCAAGGCCGCTTATCCTAAATTCTGGTCCCATTACTAAAGACTGGGCTCCCAGTGGGGGTTCTTCTGCCGTTTCTGCTCCGGAACCCTCTGGTTCTTCACAGCCTTGGATTCCCAAGCCATTTCGCGGGGCGAGCCATGTACCAATGATATCTCTACCACCACTCTCATATCCTAGAACAGTACTCACCAAGGAACTACTCGTTTACGGATTCCCTTTCCGCCTAAAAAACTTTAGGAACAACTCGATGTCCCCGAGACCCATGGATGGCCCTGTCTGGCCGCAGTTCTCTCCGGGGTTGGGGGTACACAAAGGAGTGACCCCGAGTCTCTGGACTATGACTCTAACACCAATCCTAGACGGTTCAGGAACAACTCCTGGTCCCCCAACTCTATGAGTGGTCTTGTTCGCCCGGAGGTCTCACGTGAAGGGGGGGGTACTGTAAGGAATCCGCTCCTCGGTTTACTGTTTTCCTTACCTTGCAGACCTGTGCGGTCCTGGAGCACTTCTCCTGATGTTTTCTGCAGCCTGGATTCACTCACCAAAGTAATGCTGCCACACACCCCTTCTGCCATTGGTTCACGGACCTTTAAGTATTGCCTTCCCACAATGCTCCCTGCCGAGCATAGTCCTTCCTGGATGTCTCTGTGTTCTGCCATAAGCCTTGTCTTGTTTGTCGCCTTGGTTCCTGAGACCGGCTGCTAGTGTCACGCAGCGGTCTGTTCCTGAGCTGAAGCGGAGTAGTCTCCTTGTTGTCTTCAGCCCCCTGGTTCCTGTGACCGGCTGCTTGTCTCATGCAGCGGTCAGTTCCTGTTTCCTGTGCTGAAGCTGAGTACTCTCCTTGTTACTTCAGCTCCTTGTTTCCTGTGACCGGCTGCTATATTCACGCAGCGGTCTGTTCCTGTTTCCTGCACTGAAGCGGAGGTTTCCATGTGTATCTTCAGCTTCCTGGTTCCTGGGGCCTACTCTTTCCCTAATCTAGAGAGGCCGTGTCCTGTTCCTGCGCTGAAACGGAGGATTCCCCAGCCCGCTCAGGACTCTTGCGCTGAAGCACTGGTTTACCAGTGCAGCTAGGCGGTGTGCTACTCTGGTCTGTCTACCACCTCCTGAGACCAGTACCATGGGCCATGGTCGCCGCACGCGCAGAAGCCACTCCCGCGCTCCTAAGCTGAAGCGGGGCTCTACTGACTACCTGTTGCCGAACTCCTGCTTGAACAACGTTTACCCTGGTATCTCCAGTCCTGACCCTGGCGTGTCCACCGACGATGCTGCCTTCTCCTATCCTGATCCTGCTACATACGACTACGAACTGCGCAATCCGGATCCGCCTGCGCGGTCTAAGGTCGGTGCTTTTACAACCCCACCTCAGCCACGCGGTCCGACCCAGGTTTGTGGCGAGCACAGCCGTGACACATGTATATTGTTAATGCATGATCGCCTGTAACAGCCGTGCATGCAGAATCTCCATGCAAATGTTACAGGCAGCTTTTTTTTTCTATCAGCTATCGTACGTGAATTTTCAGTGCGTTAGCAGAGGGAAAAACATTGCACGCACGATAAGCCAGTTTTTGGCACATCCGATAGAAAATGGGCTCAAGGCCTTAGTGAATCGCGCCTCCGGCTTCACTTTTTATTGGATGTGCAATTTTTTTTCAGGCCAGCGCGAAAGCTCAGAGCTTAGTGCATAGCCCCCTATGGAACAACCTCTAGAATTACATTAGGAAAGCCCTCACCTACCAAGCTTTCAAGAAATCACTTAATATCCACCTCTTCTATGAAGCATTTGGGTTCTAGCCTCAATTGCTTCACACACACACACACACACACACACACACACACACACACACACACACACACACACACACACACACACACACACACACACACACACACACACACACACACACACACACACACACACACACAACGTTTTAGTTAACACATTGGTCTTTCCTATTTGGAAGCAGGATAGACCTTGCTTATGCCATTAATATACAAACAAAAAGGTGTTTATGTATTAAACATTTACTTATTTAGTAATAACTAAACAACAAAAATATACCTCCAGAGTATTGTTTTCTATACATATATATATATATATATATATATATATATATATATATATATATATATATATATATATAACAATGTCATGTTTCTATTGAAAAAAAAATATGTTCTATAATCACATAATGCACTGCAAATGATAAAGGAACTTTCATTGTCACTTATTATTGATAATTAGTGACAAATGTGCGTCATTGAGACTGCTAAAGAGCCATTCTCTACTTTTCTGTCATTATGACAACATTGTGTGTAGTGAATAATACCATCCCAACAATGTTAGCTTATAAACACTCTTATTCTACAAGAAACGAAAGTAAAGTTTATGAAAGAAAGAAAAGAAATGTGTAAAAAGCATCCACACTGTTCCTATTTTTTGGAAAACTTAATGGTGGTAAATTGAAGGTGGCAAATCATATGCAGGTTTGGAGTCTGCTATTTGTGGAGGTAATTGCCATGGTTCATCAAGCCCTATGTTTTCTATCAAGCAGCCAACCTACTGATGAACTAGGAGAACAGTCCTCTCATCATTATCCCTTTGAGAGAAACAAAGAAGTAAGAAGCAGCGGGGCAGTCACTCATCTGCATCCAAAGAAAATTTGACCCAAAACCTTGGCCAAGGGTGACTGCCAATGAAAGAAGAAAGTCAAGCTCCAGTAACTTTTAATGACAGATCTTGTTAGGGTTAAGAAAACAGCTTTGTTCTCCTGCTGTGATTAGATTTGAATGGGAAACCATCATCCCCACAGTTACTGGCTGCCTCTTTGTTCAAATTGTTGTTAATCATTCTGATCCAGGGATGGAACACTCCAGTTTTCAAGCTGTACCCTGATGTGTTGGTCCTTTCACTGTAATTTCTGTAATGTCTTTTTGGCAGTGAGAGTTCAATTACAGTAAGTAAGAAGGAACAGTTTATTTGCTAAAGGCACCTGCCAGTACATAGCTATAGTAATATTTTTTATTTATGGAGTACATTTCTACATAGTAGTATATCTTGTATACTATCACAAAGTACTGCATACATTGTTGGCACTGTGGAAATAAAAAATGAGTATATAGTAATTTCAATTCAAGCGTACTTTGCAGTTACTAATCCATTCAAGAACCCCCAATGGAGATTGGTGGCAGGGGCGGGAGAGGCTCTTCTGGTGCCCAACTTGGGCAGGGCAGATGAGGTTTAATACAGATAAATGTACGGTTATGCATTTGAGAAACAAGAATAACAGGCAAGTTACAAATGAAATGGGGATAAATTGGGGGAATCCTTGATGGAGAAGGATTTGGGAGTGTTTGTAGACAGCAAGTTTAGCAATAGTGCCCAATGTCATGCAGTAGCTGCAAAGGCAAACACTATATTATCTGACATTAAACGGGAATGGATGGAAGGGATGTTAGCATAATTATTCCCCTCTGTAAAGCATTAATAAAACCACACCTTTGATATGGAGTACAATTTTGAGCACCACTCCTTAGAAAATACATCATGAAACTAGAGAGTGCAGAGAAGAGCCACCAAATGAATTAAGAGGGTGGAAATGTGATTTATTAGGAGAGGCTAGCTAAATTAGATTTGTGTATATTAGAAAAGAGGCGTCTAAGAGGTGGTATGGTAAATATTTAATTTTTGCTGGGAGGGTGTAACGGAGCGGCCTTGTAGAAGTGGTCAGGAAGGAGCTCACACACCACTTTCTTGTAACGAAAGTTCTTAATTCCCCGTATCAGGGGTTGCAGCAATTCGGTAACAAAACAAAACAGTCTTCAACTTAAATAGCATACGTCTGCAAAACAACCGGACAGTACCTAATCGCTGGTATCCAAAAGGCAGTTCAGGCTCTCCCCCCGACAGGCTCTCTGCAGCCTGTTCCCTCACAGGTTGAGAGAAAAATGAGAGAGTGTGGGAAGTTTGCTGCCTGCTTTTAAACCTCCCCTTTCTTGCTTGCTTGCTTGCAAACCTACAAGCCGGGTGTGGTTTTTCCTGGTCTGCTCAAATGAGAGTTTTAACCCTATACACTCCCTCACAGAGGGTCTGTTTGCTTCCAGCTGCTATCACTTCATCTCAGGACTTCTCTGATATGAGACCACACGAGTCTCCCCAAAGAGGGTCTCCCCACCAGGGTTGACTTTACTGCTCCTGTCCACTAAGCCAGCGTACCTATTGTACAGCGCTATGGAATATGTTTGCACCTTATAAAGAGATTATAATAATAATTTACAAATGTATTCAGTGTCAATACAAGGAGCTTTCAAAAGAACTGTTCATCCCGAGAGCAGTACAGATTCCTTAAGGTTGGAGGAAAGGAGATTTCACTGTAACAAAGGAAATGGTTCTTAGCAGTAGGTGCAGTTACATAGTAGATGAGGTTGAAAAAAGACGTACGTCCATCAAGTTCAACCTACTGTATGCTAAATTTAGACAACAGATACTTTGTCCTATATCTATACTTACTTATTGATCCAGAGGAAGGCAAACAAAAAACCCCAGTGTCATATCATCCAATGATATCTCATAAGGGGAAAAATAAATTCCTTCCCGACTCAAAGAAATCGGATTAATCCCTGGATCAACATTCTTCCCATGTATACTTATTTGGTATATCCCTTTATACCTTTTCTTTCTAAAAAGATGTCCAACCTTTTTTTGAACAAATTTATTGTATCTGCCATCACAGTCTCCATGGGTAATGAATTCCACATTTTAACTGCCCTTACTGGAAATAACCATTTCCTTTGTTGCTGGTGAAATCTCCTTTCCTCAAACCTAAAGGGATGCCCTTTAGTCCTTTGTACTGCCCTTGGGATGAATAGTTCATTTGAAAGCTCCCGATACTGTCCCCGAATATATTTGTATATAGTTATCATATCGCCTCTTAGACACCTCTGTTCTAATGTAAATCAATCTAATTTAGCTAGCCTCTCCTCATAAGTTAGATTGTTCATCCCTTTATTAATTTGGTGGCTCTTCTTTGCACTCTCTCTAGTTCCAGAATGTCTTTTCTAAGGAGTGGTGCCCAAAATTGTACTCCATATTCAATGTGTGGTCTTACTAATGCTTTGTAAAGGGGCATAATTATGTTTAATTCCCTTCCATCCATTGCCCGTTTAATGCAAGATAAGATCTTGTTTGCCTTTGCAACTACTGCATGACTTTGGGCACTACTGCTAAGTTTGCTGTCTACAATCACTCCTAAATCCTTCTCCATCAAGGATTCCCCCAATTTATCCCCATTTAATTTGTAAGTCGACAGTTTATTCTTGCATCCCAAATGCATAACCTTACATTTATCTGTATTAAACCTCATCTGCCACTTACCTGCCCACGTTTCCAGTGTCTCCAAGTCCTTCTGGAGAGAAATTACATCCTGCTCTGATTCTACTACCTTACACAATTATCATCAGCAAAGATGTAGACTTTTCTGTCGAAACCAACCTCAAGGTCATTAATAAACAAGTTAAAAGGCAGGGGTCCCAGTATCGATCCCTGAGGTACTCACTCATGACTTTAGCCCAACCTGAAAAAGTTCCATTTATGACAAACAGACAGTGAATCCCTGCACGTCTCCCTTTGGGATAGCAATAATTGGGAATATATATATATATATAATATATATATATATATATATATATATATATATATATATATATATATATATATATATATAAACAGCAGATATTACCAGATCTTCATCAGGGATGCGCCTGAGGAAGGTCACATGTAGCTGACCGAAACGTCGGATGTAGTGCCTTGGTTTTTGTTACCTCAATATATTGTCATTTCAACTTGGCTGTGTGCTGTCTCTTCTTTCTGGATGAAGATCTGGTAATATCTGCTGTTTCAATATCGCATATGGGGTAAGCATCAGTGTTTCATTGTTTACAGCAGGCCTGCACAACATACGGCCCACCTGGCCTCTCTGTGCGGCCCGCGATGACTCCAGCCGGGTGCCAGTTTATTAAATAAATAATAAAAAAAATAATTAAAAAAAAGTTTAAATAAATGGTGGCGATTCATCCCCCCCTGCCCCTCCCCCCCCCCATCCCTCCCTCCCCGCCACCGGGTTTTGCGGTGCGCAGGGCCAGCAGCAGCATGAGGAGGATGCGGCAGCCGTGAGTATTTTTTTTTCATAGCAGGATGCCGGGGGGCGGGTTTGAGGTCAGAGCATGCCGGGGGGGGGGGGCTTAGTACCGGGGAGAGGATGTGCTGATCTAAGAGGTGTGTGTGATATGCTGATCTAAGAGGTGTGTGTGTGATGTGCTGATCTAAGAGGTGTGTGTGTATGTGTGTGTGTGTGTGTGTGAGATGGGCTGGTGTGTGAGACGGGCTTTTGAAAAACGGGCTGGTGGGGGGGTGGGTGTTAAAAACGGGCTGGTGGGGGGGTGGTGTGAAAATGGGCTGGTGGGGGGGTGGGTGTGAAAAACAGGCTGGTGGGGGGTGGGTGTGAAAAACGGGCTGGTGCAGGCATGGGGGGGTGGGTGTGAAAAACGTGCTGGTGGGGAGGTGGGTGTGAAAAACGGGCCTGTGAAAAACGGGCCTGTGAAAAACGGGCTGGTTGGGGGTGGGTGTGAAAAATGGGCTGGTGGGGGGTGGGTTTGAAAAACGGGCTGGTGGGGGGGTGGGTGTGAAAAACGGGCTCGTGGGGGGGTGGGTGTGAAAAACGGGCTGGTGCAGGGGTGGGGGTGTAAAACGGGCTGCTGGTGGGGGGGGGCAAACTGAGTGGTGTGGTGGGGGGAGAAGGGGTGGGGGGAGAGGAGGGAGAGAGAGGAGGCAGAGGGGAGAGAGGGGGGGCAGAAGTGAGAGGGGGGGCATAAGGGAGAGAGGGTGGGGGGGGCAGAAGGGAGAGAGGGGGGCAGAAGGGAGAGAGAGGGGGGAGAAAGGAGAGAGAGGGGGGGGCATAAGGGAGAAAGGGGGGGCAGAAGGGAGAGAGAGGGGGCAGAAGGGAGAGAGAGGTGGAGAAGGGAGAGAGGGGGGCAGAAGGGAGAGAGAGGGGGGAGAAGGGAGAGAGAGGGGGGGGGCAGAAGGGAGAGAGGGGGCAGAAGGGAGAGAGGGGGGGAGAAGGGAGAGGGGGGAGAGAGAGGAGAGATTCATATATATGAATGAATGAAATGAAACAAGGCAGCAGGCACTCTGTAAACCAGGCCTGCACAACTCGTAAAATGAGACTGGCCGAACTGCTCCAAGGAAAAAAAAATTGGGCCGCACAGGTAAAATCATCATCATCACATCATCATTATCATCATCTCTCCTCCAGCACCTCATCATCATCATCATCATCATCCTCATATCTCCCCCAGCACCCCTCATCATTATCCATATATATATATATATCCCTGGTTTGAAATGGGGCTATAGTTCTATCCTCCTCCTGTGTGTACACTCTGCTAAGGGCAGATTGCCAGGAGTTGACATGGGTTTCCCCCGCTTATGACATTGGGTTGTGTAAGTGAAGGTAGGTCACGTGACCCTGTGTCCAATCAAGAGATGCAGGGGCGGTGCCTACTGGAGGTTACATAAAACAGTGTCACTTCCTATTTAGTGGCAAAAAGGTTGAAGTGTGTAGAGTTAGTGAGTTAGGAAGCAGAGGGGTGATCAGCTCATGAGTAGAGCTGATCTAACTATAGTTAGTAAGGTGGACCATGTACCTTTCACCCTGCTTAGGGGGTGAGGGAAGAGCTAGCCCCACTCTGGATGCCCGTAGGATCCAGAGTGGAGGCAGGACCATCACAAGGGAGAACAGATAGTGGACTGTGCATCACTGTACCTGTTGGCTGCTGCTGCTGCTGCCCTGCTGTGAATAAAGAGACTGCTGCTTTTAAAGACAACCCTGTGTGAGACTGGAATCTCTCATTCCTGGAGGGGAAACTCTGTGGTAAGATGGAGGTTACTATAGATGGAGGCGCTGCACCATTGAACCAGAACGAAGGCATCCACCCCAGTAACCTGCTCCTGTTATCCCCCATGTCATCGCGGAAGACTCAGGCCCTCCTGTTGCCAGCAGGTATGCACCACACAGAGACACCTAGCCAGACTCCATAACACCTTAGGGGACCTGATCTGTGATTGGGAGGGGGAAGAGGGGCTAGATTTGGAGGCACTGCTGAGATTGCTTAGATACCTGAGAGCAACAGGACAGGTTTTCAGCGAAGCAGAGCTGAAAGATGTGGATACACTTTCAGAGCAAGTGCTGCAGAAGGAAGGGCATTTTTGCAGACTGGGGTAGTCAGGAGAGACAACCCTCTTGCACAGTACACCCTAGGTGCCCTAGGAGGGTGATGTAAATTTGGATAAAGTGGCTATAGCTGTTCTAGTCCCTAGAGGCAGATAGTGTAGGATTCCTGTGGGGGTTAGCCTGTTAACTAGTCCAGGGACTTCAGCATAGGGTCTGCACTATGAGTGGCCAAAAGTAGGTTGACGCCCAGTACTTAGGAATGCCAAGTACACTAGCCAGTATCCAGAAAACACACCACAGAGTGCTTATAATGAACTGTCATCGAGTGTGGTGTACCAGGAGAGAGTTCTGCTTTGCCTGGGGTATGCCATGCGTTATATTCATTGGTTAGAGCACCATTAAGTGTAGTAAGTGTCTAGGAATGAGTTACACCGTAGACACTGAGAGTAGCGCTATCGTGGGTCTAGAGGGCTCACTTAAGATGGCGGCGAGAGATACATGTGCTCTGCGGGGCATGGAGGAGGTTAAAATGGCGACAACTGCGTCATTCACTGCAACGCGGGTTGCAGCCGATCCAAAATGGCGACTCCCGCCAAGCCTAGATCGCGCACGTGCTGCGTGCAAGCAGGCTGTCAGAGAAATGGGGCGACAGATGTGCAGGGGTTTGGCGCCAAACCCAGATCCCCAGCCTAAAGAAGGGAGCGGCGCGAAAGCCGAAGCCACACCCACCTGTGCAGTGACTGGCCGACGGACGAAGCCACATCACACAAAGAGAGAGAGTGCCCCTCCTCTTGTTTCCACCAGAGGGAGGGGGCACACCAAGAACCAATCCAAACAGTCCTCCCCAGCGGAAGGAGGGACAGGAAGTGAGGCTGAGGAATTTCACTTCTGTTTGACTGGAGAAGGAGAGGAGCTAAGTGCGAGACCAGCAAGCTGAGCGAATCAACCCCCGCGCAAAAGATGGCTGACCTAAGCGTAACCACTTATCAGCTTCCAGGAGGCTTCCTGTTGTGGAGGTTGATGGCGAGAATATCTGTGGTACCTGTGTGTCCAATGCAGGTCACCGGGACCGGCCCCAAGTACAACGGCACGGTGCCAACAGTGTGGCACGTTCTACCCATGGCCTATCGAGCATGTCCTATGATAAAGACCCCCGAGATGCATCTCCAGTAACGCTGATCGAGGTAGAGGAGGTGGATGCGAAGGCTGCCCTGGTCCCATATGTCACCCCTGCGGTAGGGACCCAGGCCCAGCCACCAAGAGATGTCCCGACGGAGGAGAGCGTGACCGCAGTGGAGGTGCCGGAGCGGGCCCGTTTCGTACCCATACCCACTGGATGTGCTGCAAGGACTCGAGGTGATTCCCCAGTGGAGGAGCCATTGCAGTCCTCGTCGGATGAGAGAGACAGCCTGTCATCGGTGGGGACGCGCTGGCCGGCAGACCACCCCAGCTGTAAAGAAGAAGTCCCACTTACCCCTGAGATGGAGCAGACGAGTCCGGAGACCCCCCGACGGCGAGCGCTGGTGCGGCCTGAACCGCGTAGAAGTCCCACGACCGTGGCGACTCCCAGTGCGGCAGAGATGGGATCCGAGACGGCTCCGGAGGAACCAACGAGCATCGCAAGACAGTGGAGCGGTAAGAGGACACCACCACCCCCTTATTCCCGCCAGGTGAAGGAGGAACCTGTGGAGAGAGAAGGGCTTGAGGCCTACCTGCCCGTCTGCGATCCTGATGGTCCACCACCGCCCCTTCCGGTCCTCGACACACTTCCGGTGCGAGACCAAGGAGCGAATGGAGATTCCGCGGCGACCAGCGATGACGTCACTTCCGGGTCAGACTGGGGCAGAGGCCCGGAAGCTTTGATTGCTTCCATAAGGAGAGCTGGGCTGGAAGCCGAGTTCAAAGAGTTTAAAGCCTGAAGTGCTGCCGAATGAGCCAGTAAAAAAATACCTACAGGTTGCGGCATCGCCCGACTCAGAGACACTGTAATGGACTTTGGCGATCCCATGGTCACCGCCCCTAGCGCCATTGCCCCGGCCATTGCCCCTGCCCCGTCACGTGTCGTGCCACCGGGTCCTAGTGGGAATAAACTGGATAAGACGCCCAAGTTTTCAACTGATTGGCGGGATTGGGTGACAAGTGATGAGGTTCAGATGGGGAGATACCATTGTCAAGTGTTGTACATGTACCTAACCCCACTGTGTTTAATCCTGTTCCTAGAGGTAAGGCCCGAGGGTCCCAGTCTACTGCAAAAGTGGGTCCCATAAGTCCCAAACCACCTAAGATGAACCCCACGATCTATAAGAATGTCATTAGAGGGAGGCGTAAAGGCTCGCACTCTACAGAGGCAGCGACATCCGGTGTATCTTCCAGAGCAGAGTCTGAGGAAGATATGAGTGTGTCATCCTCATATGAGCACCGATATAAATGGTGGGCACCGTTTTTCACGGGAAATCATGAGGGAATGGACCGCACCAGATTTGTGTTAATAAAGAAGGATATTGTAGATCACTGGTGGGACGTAGGCACCTATTCTCCACAGGAGGTTGCCGATGAGTTAGATAGGTGGAGAGATATCATGCAAAAAGTGATTACCCCCAAAGGCTCATCTATTCTGTACGATGATGTTGCGCCTGAGGAGCCACAGTTCTGGGTATTGCCAGGAAAGGCTGGTAACCGGAAACTTACTAAATTAAGTAGGGCAGACAGAGCCATAGCGGCGAGATACCGGAAATCAAATGGATATGAGTTTCCATACGTGCCAGAGCCGATAATGCAGGAGATCGAGGAACAGAGAGATACATGGCTCAGAGATGCCGTCCTTGAGCACTTAAGAATGAAATTTGGTAACACTACTTACATAAGAGAGGATTAAATATGTTCCGTGATAAAGGCTTGGAGTACAGGCAGGAATATATTTATGCATAACGTCCTGTACAGACCAGAGAATGGGCCTGTACAACCCTTCTTTGTTAAAATTGTGGATCACAACGGGCGGGAAGTGAAGAAGCCTGATCCCCGTCATTATTATTGAGTTAGGGTTCTCCATGTTGGGAGTTTCCCATTGTGTTATGTCACCATCATGGGTGTTACAGTCTAGTGTACACAAAATTGATTAATTATGTTTTGTATGTTCACAGATTGTTCACCTGCAGGATGGTCCAGCAAATTAGGTCCAAGTGGGGACCATTGGATTTCAGCTGAGGGAGAGTGTAGCCCTGGTAAGAAATGGGGCTATAGTTCTATCCTCCTCCTGTGTGTAAACTCTGCTAAGGGAAGATTGCCAGGAGTTGACATGGGTTTCCCCCGCTTATGACACTAGGTTGTGTAAGTGAAGGTAGGTCATGTGTCCAATCAAGAGACGCAGGGGCGGTGTCTACTGGAGGTTACATAAAGCAGTGTCACTTCCTATTTAGTGGAAAAAAGGTTGGAGTGTGTAGAGTTAGTGAGTTAGGAAGCAGAGGGGTGATCAGCTCATGAGTAGAGCTGATCTAACTATAGTTAGTAAGGTGGACCAAGTACCTCTCACCCTGCTTAGGGGGTGAGGGAAGAGCTAGCCCCACTCTGGATGCTGTAGGATCCAGAGTGCAGGTAGGACCATCACAAGGAAGAACAGTTAGTGGACTGTGCATCACTGTACCTGTCGGCTACTGCTGCCCTGCTGTGAGTAAAGAGACTGCTGCTTTTAAAGACAACCCTGTGTGAGACTGGAATCTCTCATCCCTGGAGGGGAAACTCTGTGGTAAGGTTTCCATCCCGCATTCCTGGGGCTTACTATAGATGGAGGCGCTGCACCATTGAACCAGAACGAAGGCATCCACCCCAGTAACCTGTTCCTGTTATCCCCCATGTCATCGCGGGAGACTCAGGCCCTCCTGTTGCCAGCAGGTATGCACCACACAGAGACACCTAGCCAGACCCCAGAACACCTTAGGGGACCCAATCTGCGATTCGGAGGGGGAAGAGGAGCTATATATATATATAGTGTAAAATTCTATATGATAAAGGAGATTTTTGGTTTACATCCTTTTATCAATAATGCCAAGCCTGCTAACCACGTCAAGGTATTCTCTATAGCAGGTCCCTACGCTAAATGCATACTAATGTTATGTGAAATAAACCCAGAAGGGATTAATATATCCAAGCATATGCTTATATAACATAGTGCAGTTAAAAACTGGTATATACCAGTGAAGATACTCACATGTCTGCAAGTAAAGTGAATAGTGAAATACAGGGACCTTGCTGGGAGATTATATACCTAGAAGAAGGAGGGGCTGGCCTCCCACAAGCTGCCCAATAAGCAGTCGCAGGTGATTGGCTAAATATATTAATTACACCCTAATAGTGGTGCCCTCTAGGAGCGTGCTGCTAAGGATTAACATTGGCCTAGCAGAAAATGTATAACAAATATATAATCGCCTCGCTTCTCCATGTAAGGAGCATGCAGCTGGCCAAGGGATTGGCCATACAAATGTGAAAAACAGACAATGAATCCCCGCGCTTCTCCCTTTGGGATAGCAATAATTGGGGAATATAAATATATATACATGTCTGCAAGTAAAGTGAATAGTGAAATACAGGGACTTTGCTGGGAGATTATAGAAGGAGGGACAGGCCTACCTCAATCTGCCCAATAAATCCATTTCCTGTATTTCCCCCCCCAAAATCCACTTTGTGGTATAAAATCTGCAAACGGATTTGGTCAGTTTTAATCCACGTGGATTCATCAAAAACCGCGATTGGATAAAACCCATTGACGAATTTGTAGAATCCAATCTGTGGATTCAGCAATCTGAATCTTCGGATTTTATTGGCAATAATAATAATGAAAAATTCACAAAACGCAAATCACCTTTTTTGAGATTGATGCACGGAAATCCGCAGACCAAATGAACCAGCCAAGAAGTTGAGGATTCAAATCTGCCCCCAAAAATTGCCCTTGTCATATTATACCTTGTAATGTCATGATGCACCACCTGAGGGACTTAGCTGGTATTGGTGGGACTGCATTACAATGGATTGCCTTGTTTCTTTAGGGACGGATCCATCAGGTGGCTATGGGGTACTATGTGTCACCGTGGGACCTGTTTAAAGTGGATGTAAGACCGCTGGGCAATATCATCTGGAAGCATTGTCTGAAGTGTCACCAGTATACTGATGACACCCAGATCTTTGTCCCTTCCCAAGGCAGCCCAGGGAGCCTTTTGCCACAACGACGATATATCTAGACTAGGCAGTGGCATGGATGGAGATGAATTGACTGAACCTCAATCCTGACACAATGAAACTAATGGTTATGGATTCAGCTAGATGCCTAAGTATGGGACAAGGGTTTTGCGAGCTGCCTCTAATCAATGGTGTAGAGCCACTGCCCCTGTCCCTGTTCGTAACCTTGCATCTTCATTGAACAGTCTTGATGTCAGCCCAAGTGGCCTCAGTTGTTACTTTTTTTGTAAATCTAATGCTGCTTCGGAGTTTGCGTCCACTCCTGTCATCTATGAACCTCGAGTCACTGGTCCATGCCGTTGTTTCGACATGGTTGGACAATGGGGATGCCTTATATGAGAGACTACCTGTGTACCTGATGTGGAGGCTCCAGCTTGGGAAGAACGCTGCAGCCCGGATGCTGAGATGTGTTTCTATTATAGTACTCCCATCTTATGTGATCTGCACTGTCTTCCAGCGATCTTCATGTTTAGTTCAAGTTGGCCGTAATGGCCTTTAAAACCTTGCAAGGCCAAGGGCCTGTCTATCTGCAGTCTCTTTTGAAGCTGCAGAGGGATACTGCCTATGATTTCAGGTCCTCAAAGGGGGCCGCTTCTCTGTGGCAAGGGTACTGCAAACTACGCTGGGTGGTCCTTCTCGTGTGCAGCTTCAGAGTTCTACCACCAGAGATCAGGTGTATATTGACTTTGCCACTGTTTTGGACTTGGTGTAAGACTTACCTCTTCCTTCTGTCTTTTCCTGTCTAACAAAATAATTGTATATCCTTTTAATTTGTTCTTTAACTGTAAAGTATTGTGATGCCCCTTAAGTTGAGGCATGTTTTTACTCAAAAAATAAATGATGATGATCAATATAGTATGATGATCAAGTAGTATATCATTTGAAATATAAAACATACAGAACACCTACAAGCTCATATTGAACACCCAAAATAACCACAACATATATATAAGCATATAAGTGTCACAGAGCAGTGCTACTGAGCATGGCAATATATATTTAAAACCAGAGACAGAACATGAAACACAGACAGAGCTCAGTGCACATCCAGTGAAACTTATACACGGTACAGTGCCTAAATATATATGTATAGATACAGGCATACCCCGGTTTAAGGACACTCACTTTAAGTACACTCGCGAGTAAGCACATATTGCTCAATAGGCAAACGGCAGCTCACGCATGCGCCTGTCAGCACGTCCTTAACAGCAATACCAGCTCCCTACCTGTACCGAAGCTGTACGCAAGCGGGAAGACTATAGAGCCTGTTACAAATGCGTTATTTACTTCAGTTATGCATGTATATGACGATTGCAGTACAGTACATGCATCAATAAGTGGGAAAAAGGTAGTGCTTCACTTTAAGTACATTTTCGCTTTACATACATGCTCCGGTCCCATTGCGTACGTTAATGCGGGGTATGCCTGTATCTATTAAATAAAATGGTCTTTTAGTTTAACATTTTGGCCAAAGTGTTGTAAGCCCTTGAGCCACTACACGGCAGACCACATCTCAAGGGTACCTAACACTAATATAAATTCTTAATAACCTGTGCATGACCATTTTATTTAATAGATATCTATACAGATATATTTAGGCACTGTACCATGTATAAGTTTCACTGGATGTGCACTGAGCTCTGTCTGTGTTTCATGTTCTGTCTCTGGTTTTAAATATCATTTGAAATAGTAACTTCCCTTATTCAATACCATAAAAGCATTGTAATGCATGGATAACGATGTATTCACTTCCATTCACTTTAATTAAAGTTAATGCATCAGAAACACTGTGTTACTTGCTCCTAGTAATATTGAAAAGGGGCCTTTGATATGTTCCATCAATTTTACCATTTAAATACGTTTTCAATGGAAAAAATGCTGATACAATAAGTTTGCAAGTAAAAGCATATTATATAGCAGTCTAAGGGCATTTAGGCCCATATTTACTAACCAGTCTTCTGTGATGAATTCAAAGGAGCACTCACATTAATCACCTTGTAACCTGAGACAGGTGCTCAGACATCCACAGAAAGTGGTATTCAGATGTGAAAGGTGATCGCCGGAACTCCAGAGTACTTGGTAAAAACTTAAAAGTTTATTATGAGATCAACGTTTCGGTCCCTAATTGGCCCTTTGTCTTGAGGGTTTTTGTCACTTTTTTTTACCTACCATATTTATTTTAATGTCTGATTCCTATTATAAAAATATATTTGAGGTGAATATAATTCAGTCCAAATACAAACTTCCTAAATTGAATAAAGCATCCCTGGGTTCCCTTTATAAGGAGATCACGATTGAGGAAGTAGGTGGTTATTAAAAAGCTAAAACCATCCAAGTCTCCAGATGCGATCACCAACCTCTACTACAAGAAATTCAGCAATTTAGTTGCCAAGCACCTTTACCCCGACGCAGAAAAAGCATTTGATAGAGTGGATAGGGTTTTGTTATTAACCACTCTCTTCAACTTTGGTATCCAGGGTGAATCCCTCAAAGCCATCTAAAATCTCCATAGTTCATCTGGCACTCCCCCTTATCCAGCACCACTTCATTTTGTATCTTTTCCCCCTTCACCAATCCCCCATCCCAAATGTATGTAAACTTGTTGTTAAAATTTCAATAAAACACAAGTTTGAAAAAATAAAAATCTCCATAATTCCCCAATGGCCAGCAGACAAAATGCACTGACTTTCCGTCAGACCCATTTCCAATACAGAGCAGGACGAGACATGGTTGCCCGCTTTCACCCCATCTCTTCGCATTGTATATCGAACCTCTAGCAATAATGATTGGAGAGGACATTAACATCCTTGGGGTGCAAATTGACTCACGATCTCACAAATTGGATCTTTTTGCAGATAACATCATATTAGCCTTTACAAAACCCTTATTATCTCTTCCAAATCTTTCCAATATTATATCTAAAATTGGATGAACTTTCAGGTTTCAAATTTAATATCTCCAAGTCGGAAACATTTGGAGTATGTTTGAACATAGACACTGTTAAATTGATAACTACCAATTTTGAAATACCTGCGGATGAAACGGACACATTTGCTAAACTAGCTCTATGGTGTAAACTATCCCCCTCCTTCTTTGGCCCCTCAAGACTAGTCTCGCTCAATGGTCAACATTTTGACCAAAAAATGAGTTTGTATCAACATATAATCTCCAATAACCCTGAACCCCTTATGAGGATGTGGGAGACCGACATTGGGGAACGTTAGAGATAGAGGAGTGGGAGGATATCTGGAAGGAGATAGCCACCTCATCGATCAACACTCTTATTAAGGAAAATGGCTATAAAGTCGGCCGGTACCCCTACCCTTCATGCCTGCATAAAATTTACAAATCATCTTTACTCTGTTTCAGAGGATGGAAGGGGATTGGCTTTATGTATCATGCTTGGTGGGAATGCCCTAGGGCTAGTCTATTTGGAATCAAACCTACGACCTCATATACATATCTTGAGTCTCCAGATTGCACCAAATCCATGCAGGCCCTTAATAAACTGCAGGATGGGATACCCAAACACTCCCTTAAATTGATCAGACACATTCTCATGGCAATTAGAAATGTGGAAAATAAAGCTTGGTGCATTTTATTGATGGAGAAATTAACAGTTTTCCTTAATGATGAAGTAGTGTAGTTCGAAGGACTTTGGCGTCCGTGGCTTGTGAAAAGGGGTCACCAAGGTTTCGATGTGCGGTCACTCATAACAGCATTCGGGTGCTACCACATGGGGGAGCTCACACCTCACCTGCTACTCAAAAATCTTGTTATGGCTACCACTATTATTGATGCTCTCTTGTTTATATGATGTATCCAGGCTGCCTTCCTTTGACCCACTCCCTATATGATAGGTATTTTAGAAGTGATGTTAAAACCAATCAGTATAACTTGTTTTACAACCATGTCCTGAACTGTAGCTTTGTTGTCTTCCCATGTCTTCCCATCTTCTTTCTGTATTCTTAAAAAGAAAAAAAATAAAGTTAAAAAAAAAGATGCACTCCAGAAATCAATGAATAGTATAGTTAGCAGTTTGTTTCTTGTAAAAAAGGATTCCCCCAAAAAAGCACGTTAGATCACAGATGCAAATATAAAAATAGCTTTTATATAGCAAAAAGATAAGTAAAAACAGCTCATCATGGATACCCCATAATAGTTATTGTACACTAGTGTCTATGTGCTGTCATGCAGGGTGTGGTTATGTACTAAACCGGATATCGAATTCTCTCTGGACTTGAGAAGCAATTTTCCATTTGCCCCCCAAAAATGTATTCCAGCTCCACAGGGTAATGACCCTGAAAAAAGTTCCATTTATTACAACTCTCTGTGTCTATCCTTCAACCAGTTTTCAATTTATGTCCAAATATTTTCACTGAGTCCAATTTGCTATACTGTATTTTGTACACTATCCTCAAGTGGAACTATATCAAAGGCCTTTGCAAAATGTAAGTAGACCACATCAACTGCATTACCCTGATCTAAATTCCTACTTAGCTCCTCAAAGAAACTAATAAAGTTATTTTGGCCTGACCTATCCTTCATAAATCAATGCTGTCTAATATTAATAATTTTATTTTCCACTAGCTTTTGTGCCCGACTTCGCCCGGGGAATGTAATATTGAATACATTTCCCCGCCCCCCTCCCCCGCGCTGCCGGCACAACTCCCCGCCCCCCCCTCCGCCCCCACACTGCTGGATGTTGTGTGGGGTGAGATTTGTCTCTGTCTGTGTTTGTCTGTGTGTCTGTCTGTGTGTGTGTATATGTGTGTGTCTGTCTGTGTGTGTGTCTCCCCCCGCTGCCAGAACATGTCCCCGCCCAACCCCCCCCCCCCTGCTGGCATCACATCTCCCTGCGCTGCTGTGGCATGTGCCCTCGCTACCGGCACATCTCCCCCCCCCATTGGTACATCTCCCCTCACTGGCGGCAAATCTTCCTGACCCCCCTCCATTGGTACATCTCCCCTCCTGCTGTTACATCTCCCCCCGCTAGCTGGCACATCTTCCCCCCTCCCCCCTGCTGGCACATCTCCCCCGCACATCACACACACACAAAGACACAGAGACACACACACACAGCCTCGATTCAGGCAAGGACACGCCCCCTCCCTTAATAGCCACGCCCCCCCCGGCCCCCGCTCCTGCTCTAACATTTTTGCTGGACAGCCGAGGGAAACTTAAAATGTCCATAATTTGGGAGGTGAGTCACATTGGAGGCTCAAAATAGTTGTGTTGACCTACATATCCGCAGCAGAATGTCCGGTGATAGTTTCGTTGTGCTACGTGGTGCCGTTTCGGAGATTTCGATGCTACGGACATACAAAGAAATAAACAAATGGAATCCAACTTAGAATGATAGTATAGATAATTACTAGCTTTTGTGTCCGGCTTCGCCCGGGGAATGTAATATAGAATACATGTCCCTGCCCCCCTTCCGCTGCCGGCACAGCTCCCCTCCCCCCCTGCTGCTGGATGTACTGCACCGACACACTTTATTCGAGCAAATACCCAGTATGTACCTGGCAGATACCTGGAATGCGCCGCTCCTCACCTCTGACAAGCCCCGTTGCATTTGCCTTCCCAGCCTGGGTTCATGCCTGGCTGACGGGTGGCTGATCTGTTAAATGATAATGATTAGGATTTAATAGGCTGCAATGCTTCGCGTGTCTACCAGATGGCATAAATTCATGAATTGTAATGCAGTATATATATATATATATACTGTGCAGTATTGCAGCCAGCGGGAATTAAATGCTTCAATCCCTGCCTGGAAAATACCTCAATGCACTCGGGCAGAAAACAGTCACAAACCTCAATACACCCGGGTATACCCGAATTCGTGGGACTAGCCGAGCTCGAATAAAGTGTGTCGCCAGTGTAGTGCGGAGTGAGATTTGTCTCTGTCTCTGTGTGTCTGTCTTTGTGTGTGTGTCCTGTATGTGTCTCCCCCCGCTGCCAGAACATGTCCCCGCCCATTGTTACCTTTCGTTTCCTAGCCTGCTGCTTTTCTCGACACAGAGGCTGCTTTGGACTTCTGTGCTGAAGCGTTGCTTTTCCCCGACGCTGCCCCGCGGTGTACGTCGGCCAGCCTGCAGTCCCCCTGCTGAGACCGGCGTCATGGGCCGAGCCCGCTACTCGCGCAGAGGCCACCCCAGTGCTCACGCTCCTAAGCTGAAGCGGGGAACTCCTGACTACCTGTTGCCGAACTCCTGCTTGAATAACGACGATGCTGCCTTCTCCAATCCTGACCCTGCTATGTACGACTACGAACTGTGCACTGCGGATCAGTCTGCGCAGACTAAGGTCGGTGATTATATAACCCCACCTCAGCCCCGCAGTCCGGTCCCGGTTTGTGGCGAGCACAATCGTAACAATTATCCCGTACTAAACCTTCAAGTAGCTTCCCCAATTTTGATGTCAGGCTTACAGGTCTGTAGTTCACCGGTTGTGATCTAGCTCCCTTTTTAAATATAGGCACCACATCTGCTCTACGCTAATCTTGTAGTACTGAGCCTGTGAAGATGGAGTCCTTGAATATTAAATGTAATGGTTTTGATATTACTGTACTTAACTCCTTAAGAACTCTTGGATGTATGCTATCTGTGCCAGGTGCCTTACTTTAATTTTTATCAAGCTCACTATGAACTTCTTCCTCAGTTGACCAATTGCTTATTAATATAGAGGTTGTGGCTTCCTCCTGTGGCACTACTACTGCAATTGATTCTTCCCTGATAAATACAGTGGCAAAGAATTTGTTTAATACAGTACTGTACTTCTGCTTTTTTTTAATCTCCAATAATTTGCCTGCTCATCTCACACGGAAAGGGTCCTATATTTTCTATTATTTTTTTGTTGTTATTAAGGTACTTAAAGAACTTTAAGGGTTGATCTTACTTTCTATTGCAATCCTTTTTTCATTATCCATTTTTGCTAATTTGATTGCCCTTTTGCAACTTTTGTTACATTCTTTAACGTTCACTAAACTTTGGTAAGTGCATTAATGCACTATAAATACCCTTTTAGTGGGATATTGCATGTGTTACTACTCACTAAGCTCCGATAACAGGGGAATATCGCACGAAAACGGCTTTTTACTGAACTATAACACTCTGCCTATAACAAGCCGTACATTAGCTGAAAAAATGTCCAAACTCGCATTTTTTTGCCAGCAACTGCTATTCACTAAACTCTGATATGCATACAGGCATACCCCGGTTTAAGGACACTCACTTTAAGTACACTCGCGAGTAAGGACATATACTGCCAATAGGCAAACGGCAGCTCACGCATGCGCCTGTCAGCACATCCTGAACAGCAATACCAGCTCCCTATCTGTACCGAAGCTGTACGCAAGCGGGTGAAACTATAGATCCTGTTACAAATGCGTTATTTACATCAGTTATGCATGTATATGACGATTGCAGTACAGCACATGCATCAATAAGTGGAAAAAGGGTAATGCTTCACTTTAAGTACATTTTCGCTTTACATACATGCTCTGGTCCCATTGCATACGTTAATGTGGGGTATGCCTGTATAGTACTATAAAACCTCACATTCTTTTCTCGCCAGCTAAAGGGTGGCGAGATCAGATTTGCGATTAGCTAAACAAGGAGTTTCTTTTATTTTTACTGCATAGGATTGATACTGGCCGTCTGCGGGGCTCTCTTTGGCGCCTCCGGGGGTCTCCTGGGGTGTCTGGAGCTGACCCGCATATTTATTTTAGGTCCAGTGACCCCCAGAATCAATCCTATGTAGTAAAAATAAAATTTCAGCCAGTTTCATTACCTTAGCAGCTAAGAGCTAAGGTAATGAAGGTGTTAAATAGCAAGCATTGCTTGTTTTTGGTACAGGGGGTGGGTGAAGCTTGTAGTTTCTCCAGGGTGGTGTTGAGGCCGTGCGGGAGGGTTGCAGTAGAAGTTAAACCCTTCATTATCTTAGCAGTTGAAACTGCTAAGTTAATGTAGGGTTAACCCCTCTCGCTACCCTCCTGCAAGGCCTAAACATCACCCTGGGGCAACTACAACCATCACCCACCCCCTGTACCAACAACACTACACTAGAAGGGGTAAAAGTGCTATTAGACAAAGATCACTAATAAGCACTCTTCCCCATTAAAAAAAACATTACAGTGCATTACAATAAAAATACAACTGCTATGGTAATGAAGGGGTTAATTCCTCCCGCAACTTTCCCAGTAGGCCTAGCCACCCACCCAGGGCAAAGTAACCCCATTCACCCACCCCCTATACCCCCAATAAACCAGATACTGTGGCTTAGCCCTTCATTGTCTTAGCGGCTAGCTGCTAAGGTAATGACGCTGTTTTAATGTCAATTTTAATAACAGAGTATTGATTCCCGAGTTACAGGCTCTGGTATGGGGTGTCGATATCTCCTGTGCATTTAAATGTCATGATCACATGACGCAGGAGATTTAAACATGGAGGGGGTACTGGCAACCCCATACCAGGGCCTGTAACTCGGGAAGCAGGGGCTCCCGGAGGCTGAAATTAATGCGGTTCAGCTGAGGAGACCGCCTGCTACAATACTATTAAAATGTATATTAAAACTACACGATCGCCTGTAAGAGCTGTGCATGGAGATGCAGCTCTCTCTGTGCAGCTCTTCCAGACTGCAGTTTAAGCAAACACAAGTCTTGTGATAATTCTTGGGGGAAAAAAAACAAAACAAAGTAGTGTGATGTTGCATTTTTTTATTGAACTTTAAAAAAGTTGTAATTTTTCCTAGTGAGTACCGTTTTGACACATATTTTTTATAGTGCGGTAAGAAAATGCAGACCCGCTCGGCAATGCACTGAACTTATCGAAGTTTAGTGAATAGGCCGTTAAGAATCTTAACGCCTGCCCCTTCTTTTTCATTTCCTCCACTACCTGTTTATTTAGCCACATTGGATAATACATATAAAATAAATAAGTCTAAACCAATCAGTGATCAGTGTGCTTTCTAACAATGTTTGAAGACTGCCCATTAATCTTACACATTTCTCGTTGCAAAAACAGCATCCCAATTTATTTCTTGTAGATTAGTCCTCACTTTATTAACATCTGCCTTTCTAAAGTTTAAAGTCTCTGTTGAACTCAAGTAATATGGTTTTTGATCATTTATTTCAAATGAGACCATGTTATGATTACTGTTACCCAAATCTTCCTGTCAGGGGGCTAAGGGCAGGATTTGCTAGGAAGCAAGATGGCCATGGTAGCTTTGAACAAGATGATGTCACTTTCTGTCAGCAGTCATCTTGGATGTTCAGACAGATTACTTATATTATCACCCCCTTCAGGGTCGAACTCCGGGGTGACCAGGTCCCAGTTTTTCTGGCTGACGACGGTGGAACGCCTTGACCAGGACTGGAGCATTAAGATCCTGAGACTTCACCAAACTCCTCTCCTCAGGACCATACCCCTTCCAATCTACCAGATATTGAATCGATCCACTGGGGTTACGAGAATTAATTGTCTGTTGCACCTTGTATTCTATTTGACCCTCAACAGTTACCAGACAAGGAGGGGGAGGATCCTCAGAAAAGCAATTCCTCACCACAGGTTTCAGGAGGGACACAGGAAAAGTGGTGGGAATTTTTATGAGGAGAGGAGCTCCAGCTGAAAGGTGACTTCATTGATATTCCGGATGATGTTTTACGGACCAAAGAACCGTGGTCCAATTTAGCAGAAGGCTGGCATAAATTGATGTTTCATGTTGAGAGCCATACCTTATCCCCGACGGAGTATGGGTGTGATGACCTTCGGTGCTTATCCACTGATTTTTTTTTGTCTCTCGCTAGCCGAGCGAAGGGTTGCAGGAATCCCCTTCCTAAAGGTCCTGTAAATTTTGTGCTCTGGTATCAGATGCTGGGACACCTACTGGTAGAGATTGAACGGGAAGGGTACGGGAATGGTAACCCCAAGCAGCGAAAAATGGAGCATTGCCCATGGAGTCATCTGATAGACTGTTGCGGGCAAACTCTGCTAGTGTTGAAAGCTCTGCCCAATTGTTCTGATGTTCATTAGTATAGCACCTGAGGTATTGCTCCAGGATTGATTGGTGCGCTCAGTTTGCCCATTAGATTGTGGGTGGTAAGCAGATAAGAAATGGAGATCAATCCCCAATCGCCTGCAGAACGCCTTCAACATTTTTTAAATGAACTGAGAGCCCTTGTCTGAGACAATCTGTAAAGGCAGTCCATGCAGACGAAATACCTCCTTTATGATGATGTCTGCCAGATCAGAAGAGGAGGGAAGCTTTTTAGGGCTACAAAATGAGCCTGTTTTGTAAAATGGTCAACAATAACAAAAATGGTAGTCATGCCTTGAGGGGGGGGACGTTCCACAATAAAGTCCATGGATAGGTGCGTAAAAGGAGCGGAGGGTATAGGCAGTGGCTTCAGAAGCCCACAAGGAAGTGTTCGAGGAACATTAGTTCGAGCACATACACTGCAGGCCGAGACGAAGTCCTGTACCTCTGTTTTTAATTCTGGCCACCAAAAGGTCCTCTCAAGGAGATCACATGTTTCTGAACCCCCGGGTGGATTGCGAGTTTGGGTTCGTGTCCACATCGACGAACCTCCTGCCGAATGGGAGGGAGAATGAAAAGTTTGGATGGGGGAATGGTTATTTCAGCGGGGTCCTTGGTCTGGGCTTTTTGAATACCATGAAGAATCGTAATAGCGGACACAATCTTAGATAATGGAATGATTGGACCATTGTCCATCAAATCAGTGTCATCTGTGGAGAACTGGCATGATAGGGCATCAGCCTTTACATTCTTGGAACCAGGGCAGTAGGAGATCATGTAATTAAAGCGACTAATAAAGAGTGTCCATCTAGCCTGGTGTGTTTAACCTGCATGACCCCTCGAGGTATTTCAAGTTTTTATGGTCTGTAAGAATTGTGACTGGCATGGCAGTTCCCTCAAGAAGGCGTCTCCATTCCTCCAGAGACATTTTTACGGCTAGAAATTCACAATTGCCCACATCGTAGTTGTGTTCCACAGGAGAACATTTCTTAAAGAAGAAGGAACACGCGTGTAAGAAACCCTTAAACTCACTTCTCTGTGACAGGACTGCACCTGCTCCAACGTCAGAGGCATCCACTTCGACGATGAAATGATGACGAGGATCGCAGTTTCAGGATGGGTGCAGAGGAAAATAGTTTATTGAGCTTCAGAAAAGCCACCTGAGCCTGCGGAGACGAGTTCATGTGATCTGCCTGTTTATTTTATCATGGCTATCATGGGTGGCATGGGTTCTAAGAAACTGGCCCTGATGGGTAACAGCATTTGCTACCTCCGCGGGGTCCATTGATTGTCTCACGCAACGTGTAACGTTGCAGACTGCAGGACAGGATGCGGACCCACAGGGCAGAGGTAGGGAGTAATACACCAAACTTGGCCTGGATCAGAGGCCTGGGTTGCAGGGGTGGTCAGGTATGGTTCCGGGTTCGAGGCAGGCAAGGGGTAGTCAGGTCTGCTTCCGAGGTTGAGGCAGGCAGCAGGCAAAACAAAGGCAAGGCAGTGCTCAGATGGGACCAGGTTCAAGTACTTTGCACAAGCAAAGTTGGATAGCAACGGCCTGCTACTTAAAGGCCACAGGCAGCTGCTGGCAATGAGGTCCAAAGCGAGGCTTACTTCCTGTCAGGGAGCTAAGGGCAGGATTTGCCAGGAAGCACGATGGTGGTGGTAGCTTTGTGATGTTACTTCCTGTCAGCAGACATCCTGGATGTTAAGACAGATCCCGTATACATTGTAAAGGTGGTGATGTTAAAATATTCTCCGGTTTTGTGTTTTTAGGAAGGTCATTCATCAGGAGTAAAAAAAAAACCGGGGGAAATGGATGGAATTTTCTTCTTTGTTGCATTGCAATATTTTTTAAAGGCAAAGTTGCCGCTTATTTATGCTCTTGTTGCAAGTGCTTTGGGCAGTTTTCCTTACATTTCTCATTAATTGAATTTAACCAAATGTCGCCAGAATTTTACAAGTTGGACTAGATTTCCAAGCGAAATTAGGCTATTTAATCCTGACATTGAAATAGGCTGAGAGTGACAGAGAGAAAGAGAGATGCACTAATGCACACAGTGGCACTGCCAGACACAGAGGAGCTGTTTGACTAACATGTGAACACCTTTGGCTTTACCACAGGGATTTTACAATATTATGGTTAGAGCAATGCATAGTGTTGAATCAGTGCTATTACTTTAGGTACAGTAACCCAACTTCCTAGTGCCCTGTTGCATTAAAAATTAGAGATGACAAGACACAAGTCTGATTTTACATGGAAATTAGGAGAATCCTAATGTCTTTATTGAAGTTTACAGACTCAAAAACCCCACGGTTATGCCTCTGTATTAAACCCTATACACAGTCCCAGAAATAGACTTTGACTGGCATTTCTGAAACCTTTAGATAACATCCTCTGCTGAGAACTTCCCCCAATGCTCTAGAACTAAAGTCGCTGCTGGCACACTACCAGCGCTGCTCTATGGATTGTCACGTAGGAGGCGGCAATCTCCATCTTGATGAATTAATCAAATTTGACTGTCTCGCCTACGCTTTTAACAAACATGCCCGCAAACAAAAACTGGATATGCATGTTGGTTTTGATTTTACGAATTCATGTGAAAAATGCTCTGGCTATGTCAAAGAGGACGGAGACACCTTCACGGACTGTTGACTACGCCTCTGCACAACTTTATAACAGTCCGACAGACACGAAAAAAAAAGAAGGAACCAATGCAGATACCTTAATAAGCATCACATCTGCGAGGTCATTGGGATATTTCAAACAACTTTCCGCTCTCATTAGTTTGCCAGTTTTCACAGGCTTGTCCTTATCTTTTGTAACTTTGGAGTGAAACGCTCTGAGAAAATTCCCCTGAACCAATAACACTCCCTGCCTTTGGGTCAGCCTGGCATAATGAGCCCTCGATGTATGTGTCCTTTGCTCTTCTATGCCGTATACTGTATGTTTGTGTTAACCTCTTGTGATGTGAAACAACTCCTTTTATTCGTCTAATACAGTGGTTTCTACGATGCATATCTCATTATTTCTAATTAGGGTCTCCAAGCTGTTGGTCACTATTATTCGGAGCACAGGCATTCCCAAGGCTGAGAGTAAATGTGCACTGCCTCAAAAATTTTACCACTCTCTTTTTAATTGTAGCTTTAGATTTGTCTCCTTTCATTCCATGGTTTATGAAAAATAAAAACACTGCCATCTTTGCATGGTGAAATTTCCTTTGTGAGTGAAGGGTAAATCAAACCAGGGTCTAAATTAGGATGTCTGGAGATAATATCGTTTTTGACCAATTTTTTTTTTTTCCCCCATCAGGTGCTGTGTTTTGTCAAAGAGAAACACTGTCAAAAGTATTGTGAAATAAGATTTTTGTTTGTAGGTTATTGTGACCAGCTTACTAAAAGTAATTTGGTTCTGATAAAAAGCAAATTAAGAAAGTACAATTTCTTTTGATGAAATGAATATGTGCTATTTACATACACTTTTCTGAAATGTCTCCATTAAATACTATTGCAATTTATTTAAATTCCTATTCAATAATGTTTACCCTAATGTTTGGTGCACTAAGCTCTGTATTGTCTTATAATTCACTGTATATTTTTTTCTCTATTCTCCTGTCTGCTCTTTAACTGGCTGTACACTGTTGTAATGATATACAAATAATAATAAACACAAATAAAATTTAAAGCACCAACACATAATACCTCTCAATACAACCTGCACTGCAAACCTATGTAGGCTCAATTTATTTAAGTTTTAAACAGTCATTTATCCCCTAATGACATCTGATATCAATGCATCTTTAACATTATTTTGTATTGCTAGATTTGCTTTACTGTACATTGAATGAATCAAAGGTTTCTTAAAGAGACAGTCATTGTTAAACATAAAGGTAGCTGTCCAAAAAAAAAATCTACCAATCTAATTGACTTAAACATGTGTAATAGTGCTAAAAGCAAAGATTTTACAGATTTTAGAAGTTAATTGCATTTCTTAGCTGGCTCTAAATTGGAGAATGTTAGTTCATCAGATGTTTCCTTAACCCTTCTCCCTGCCGTTTGCAGAGAGCCAATAAAAATAAGAGAAGGGGTCGAGAAGGGAGGGAGGGGGGGGGGGGGAATCTTTTCAGACCCTTGTTAAAAACACAGACATCACAAAAAGAGAGTACCCAGATGAAATCAAACCTTTCCCATGTCAGCTCACCATGCTTATAAACTATGCAATTAATATTAATGATTGGGAATGTATTTGGTCCATCTTAAAACATCAATTATTACCATTATTAAAGAATCCAGTTAACAACGTTATATGTTATTTAAACAGTGACCGATTTAATAAAATGTACAAATATCCCTTGTCACTATCCACATATTTAGTAGCAATGCCTGAAATCTCTGGGCTATGAAAATAGGTTCACTCATTAAACAATAGGGTCCCTGACCTCTCTTTTTCTTCAGATCAATGGTCAGCTTGAATCAATAGACCGATTCCCAGTGTCTCTAAACACAAAAGCAAATTGGTCACTCACATTTTCTCAGCTCCCAGATGTTGCATTGCGGCCTTGTGGATACAGCCAATCCCGAGCCTGGTCCAAATTGAAAAACGAGTGTGGCAGATGGTAAATATGAAAAAGCTAACTAGCTCCATCAGTGACTTGTTTGTACATTTATGAAGGTCTGGGATCTCTCTGATGCTAACTTTGAGGAATATAATTCCATGATCTATAGACAGCCTGGCTTCAGGTATAACCTAATGAGATAATAAGACCAAGTCACCTCTCGTTTTCAAGTATGTCCTGGGCATAGAGTTAATATGACAAATCTTAACATAACGTGTGTGTATATGATTATTGAAGCTCGGCTAACACGGTACTGATACCTCTACATGTATATATATGTGTGTGTGTGTGTTTTCTCTCCCATCTATTTTTTCATTTGTATCTTCTTTAACTGTTTTTGTTATGTAATAAATGTATCATTGTTTATATTTGTACGATTTGATCAAGATTATAGCCACCCCCCTTTTTTTCTGAACCCTATTTTGAAACTTGTAATTGAAAATAAAAAATGAAAATTAATATACAGTAGGGCCCCGCTTTACAGTGCACCGCTTTCCGGCGTTCCGCTCATACAGCATTTCCCAATGTATACCCATATTCATTAGGTTCCGTTTTCCCGGCAATTTTCAGCATGACGCGCTCAGCAGCTGAGTATCCGGCTGTCACTAAACAGCAGTTTTAGCGCGTGCGCAACTCCTTGTCAGATGCCATTTGTCAGTGAAACAGTCGGTTTACAGCTCTGCATCTCTGTTTTCAAAGGTACCATACAGTACAGTAGGGCCCCGCTTTACGGCGATTTCCGCTTTACGGTGACGGCCTGGAATGGAACCCGCCATATGAGCTGGGCCCTGCTGCATACAGTAAAGTAAAAAAAAAACAAATACTCCTAGTTATCAGATTTTGGTATTTAAAAGGGGCATTATTCATCATATCACTGCCATTAGCATACTTTGGTCCAAATAGGAATTTTCCAAGCGCAGTGGTATATTTAAAAGGTTACGGGTAACTGTAGCTGGCTGACAAAAAAAATTAGCACGTTATTTAGTAATATTTTTTTCATCTTTTTAGGAAACAAAAAACCTAATGCATTGTTTCAAATTTTTGACACACTGTGGGGCTGCCTGCATTTCTTTGAGGGGTATCACATTGTTTCCTCTTTCATTATTGGGGTTCCACTTGTGGAAAACTGCTTTTAGACATGCAAAGAGTAAATCCGCAGAAAGTCTGTAGCCCATATTTATTAAGCAGTCTTCTGCCATAAGATACCTTATAGCCCGGTAACTTGAATGGGCCTTAAGGGGTCTCTCAGCAAAGGAAGGTGCCTTATGCTAGAAGCCTGCTTAGTAAAAATGTGAAGGCAATGTGACTTTTGAAATTTACCAATTATGAAGCAGGTACATAAGGGGCCTTATCCAAACACATCCCATACTCCTTGATAAAGGACCCCCAGGTCCGAAACGCGTAGGAGGTTCCTGTTTGTTCCCCAAGGGGGTTGCCTGTCCTCCTGCATGCACGAATAAAGAATAGCAGTTTTATCCTACACCTGGCTCCCTGGCTGTGCGCCATTCGTCTTTCTTTTGCCTTCACCTGGACTGTGGATTCCTTCATGGCTGGCACGCCTGTTCTACACCCCTGGAGATGACGTGAGTGGGTTTCTTTATGGGTTTAGACTGTCATAGTTAAGTTGGACAACTGTCATTATGCTTACAATAGTCTATATTGTACCCACCCACTCCCACTGGTATCTCCAGGGTTTTCATTTATAGTCCACCGAGTTGGATGGATTTCATCTGGGTTGAGCACTCTAATTTTTTCTACCTAGTAAAAATGTGAGCCATTATCTTCTAATTGACATAGAAATTAATAAGGCAATGAATTAACTTTGGGGAATTTGTACTATCTGCAATTAGTCATTAATCCTGTAAAACCTAATACTGTACATGCAATGGCTATATTGCTCTCCAAATCAAATTGCTTTCAGAATAACTTTTATGTTTTTTAATGTGGTCTTAACATTTGCAGTAGTTTATTTTTTATTTTTGGGGGGGGGGGGGGCAGTGGGAAGCAGTGGGAAGCCTACAAAAGGTGAAGGATTTAAGATTAAAGTAATATCATGCTTTTTTTAGGGGGGCGGAGGATATGTCCACTCTATTGTATTATTGGGTCATACTTACTGCATACTGTAAGATTTCCATAGCAGGGATTTCCCCATAAGTGGTGACTCTACTATTAGGCAACATAGGTGGTCACCTAGGACCCCACGACTGAAGGTGCCTCACAGACGTTCCCATGTTTCTGGCTGAGTCTGTCTTTTGCTTCGATGACAAAGCACTCATGGACATTTTACTACTACAGCTTATGGGTGGAACCAGGTGCACAGTGACAACCAGAGGATGCTTCTCTCTCAGCAGCATTACACTCAAGTCTTCTCATACTTACAACAATATTGCTACAAGAAAGCTGCAAAACATTGGGGGCTAGGACCCTTGGGAAACTATTGCCTAGGGCCCTTCAAGACCCAGAGCCATCACTGGATATCCTTTCTTATTGTTTGATTTTATGTTTGTGGCACCTATTGGATTATAATTATTTTTATTATATTGTCTCTTATGTAAAGTGTTGCATATATTGTTGGAGCTATTTAAGTAAAAATATACTGTACATTACGTATATTAAGATTTGGAATTGTTTGTAGGCGTTGGAAACCCTGAAGATCCAGAAGAACCTCTTCAGGACTGGGGTTAGTGGTAATGTTCTTGTTTTAAACCCTTCAATGCCAATGATGCCTTGGGCCTGCAATTAGAGGAAAGACAAGAGAGAGAGAGAGAGAGAATGCAGGGCTTAAGGGAACAGCTTCTGACATGTGAAGCAAGCAGTTCAGTCATTCAGTTCTGAGAAAGGCTGTTTTATTTCCTGCCCGGGGGAACTGAAGTTGCTCAGTTGCTTCGATACCAAAGAACTCCCTATACCACTCAGACTATGAGGGAAGTTGTTGATGATCCATTCTACAGTATCATTCCCATAATGAACACAAATAGGAGCTCTAGACATGCAAAAAAAAAAATCATTCCGGGGGAAGCGACCCACCATGCTTATTAACAAATCCATTCTTTCAAGTATTACATGTGCCCTTAGGAAATTCTTTCCATCAAAATCATACACAATGTAGTGTTATATTTGAAGACGTGCAAACCTCCAAGGATTCACTTCCCCTCTATGTTTAACAAACTTTCCAAAAAGTTGGGAAAACCAGTGAAAGTTTAGATCAAGCTTTTGCCACTAAAAGATCTAACGAAATGGGCCAAATTGCTAAAATAGTTGCCCGCCAAAATGTGTGGGTTTTTTTTAAGCTTGATCAAATTTTAAAAGTGAATTACATCTAAATTAATTCAACATGCAATGCCCATTAATATTTAGCGTTAAGAAATCTTCTCGGGAACTTTCTGGATAAGGCAAACGTTTTGCCTTACCCAAAAAAAGGGTGGAATTTACAAAGTGTGCTAATTCTCTAGTTAAATTTATTGACATAATAAGTATATGAATAATAACAGTAATAAGAAAATATTTTTTTTAAATTACATTTTATCAACAAAAAAATGAAGAAAAGAGTTATAGGTCTCTCGCTGCATTCACGTGTTTTCACATTTGAGGGAAATTCACTATCATGAATTAAAAAAAAAAGAGTACAAAGAGTACAATACTAAAGTTTGTGGTAGGACATTAACAGAACACCTGTGTATTTTTTAAGTTAAAAAAAGGCCATAGTCCATTGTGACTTTAGCTCTTTTTTTTTCAGATTGAACCTAGTTCAAAGTTTTGATGTCAAAAGGTTCTTTCTATCTGCACTTTATTTCCAAGTTGCTATTTTTTTCTATGATAATGTAATTTGTTGTTGATATTAACCTGTCAGATTGGTACAGTCCATCTGACATGTGAATTAATAATATTAGTCTACTCTGTGTACAATTTGTTCAGTCAGAAGCCAAGGAGTTAAAATTGATCAATATTGGAAGGTATACAAAGGGATCCAATAGTCTATAAAGTCCAATATCCCAGAGGAAGCAACTACTGTAGTAGTAGTTTTGAAATGCGTATGTTGGAACTTGAACAAAGACTACAACATTCAGGGACGCTAGTCTGATCACCAGTAGAGATCCGTGACATCATTTATAACATCTTTTGGGGGGCGTGGCTAAGACATGATGGAAGATACACACGTTTAGAGAGCGGAGGATAGGGGTGAGAGATGCCAAAACACCCACCGCTGATTCAGCCCTATCTGCGGCTTCACTTGCAGAATTTTTTCAAGTGCTTAAAGACTGGGGAATTCATGAGTCTGATTCCTGCTGTCTGTTCGTTTATTAAATCTTTTTACTGTATTACACTACATATATTTCTTTCATACCCACACAAATGGGGAGTATTCGTAGAGTGATAAAAGTCCTAGAAGAAGAAGACTCGAAAGGTTACAGAGAAAACACTTCAAATATATACTAAATATATACTGCATCTATCTTAAGGTTGATTCCAAAGACCCATAAATTGTGAATCTAGAGACCTCCCTAAATATTCCTCATTGTGCTACAGACATACACATTATGTATTTTTCTTTGTGTGTCTTATCTATGATTATGTGGATATAATAGAAATCGGCAGCACTACATCCTTTATCTGTTTTAGATCCAGCTGATGGGCCATTTGACTACACACCCCTAGTTAAACAGTTGAACAGTGTGTGTCCATCTGCATAGATATTTGTAGTAGTAAGGGAACCATTATCTGTGTACGCCATACCACCTGTTTTGTTTCCTTTGTCTTCTTTTTCCCTCTTTTGATGATCTTCCTGTTCCTAACATCTGCACCAAGGAGAACCATTTTTTTCAAAGCATAAAATTGTGGATTTTGAGAAAATCTGTGGGTTTTCCAGGCAGCGAGAACATGAGAACATTATTTTTTCAATACACTTGGGACTTTATTTTGACATTCGTATATATATTTTTTATATATTATTTGTGACGTAGTAGATTGGATTAATTATACAAATGTATGAGTGAATCGTGAGCTTGTATTGATATTAGAATTGAAGTGTATATTATTTTTATTTCACATTGTGTTCATTATTTTTGACACCGGGTGTTAACACAATATAGATCAACACTTTACTTAGCATGTTTTTTGGCATGTTTTTCTTTCACAATAAAAGACGACACTGCAATGAAATATTCTTGTTTTGTACAGTACTTGCAGATGTTTATTCACACTCTTCATTTGCTTTTTTTCCATGACAGACTACTGCTTCCACCCCACCTTGTAAGTCAGATCAATACATGTTTTATATGAGCTCATCATTTCTATTTTTTACCCTTTAAACAAACTCACACTAATACAAATTACCCATTGCGTCAGCAAACTTTCAGATCGTATTTCAAAAGGTTGGATAAATGTCTACATCTTTCAACATTTCCTTTTGAATGTTAACTCATATTATTGACAATATACAGTATATTGAGATAAATGAGGATGATGAAGATGTATCAATTGGCTCTGCTCGGCATCCTTTTTTTTATTGTGGTTTTAATAATAATAGTCTTCCTTTTATTCATGTTCTTATGCGCCACATTTTTGTCTTCAGAGAATGTGTTCGTATATGACTTTATCTGATTGACTATTTTCAGGTAAATATGACGCATACTGTACTGTATCAAGAATTTGTAAAAAAATAATCAGGATTTCTAGCTGCACTACACAGGTCTTCTTAGATTAAAACTTTATTTTGCATTCAGAAAGACCTCCTTGTATACTCGTTGTTACAAACGTGCAAGTTTGTAAGTGTCGTTTTGGGATCATTTGAAAAATCTTAATTTACAAGTCACGTGTCAGCTTGTCCATGAGACCTTTTATGAACATAACAGATCCAAAAAAGGTTCTCTGATTTATTTTGTGCTTTAGGGCATATGCATGCATTGGGAATGGGACATGGGACACTAGTAATAAGGGTTAAATGACAGATTCAGATTCCAGGGACGTCACAAAAATATCCGTTTTTGTCCCTTTAGTTAAAGGTATCTTATTGCATTTACCAGTTGAAGTTGTTTAATTTAATTAACCCTTCCTTCAAGGCTAGATAGGCCAATGGCAATGTTGGCAGCAAATGGGTTAATTAAATGGAATTTATAATTACCTTAATTTAGTACAGAGGTGCAGATTTAGCTCTTGGAAAAATAACCTTGGCAACATAAGCCAAGACAGCATTGGAGAAAGAATGACGGTGCACAGCACACTGAAAACTTTAATGGCTGGAGTTCAAGCAAATGCTTATAACTTCATTTATTGGCACATGGCAAATACAATAAGAAGTGTAAATACACTCTAACGTGTATCACGCCTAACCTGGCCATTTGCCGCCATTCTTCCTCCATTGCTGCCTTGCCTTCATGGGGCTGGAGCATGCCAACAGAGCTCGTTTCAGCAGGGATCTTGTGAGTACTCCTACAGTCTTTACGTCTGAGCTGAGTTTTGATTCAATAAAAACTTTGGACTATTATTTATTCAAACACTGTGAATGCAGCACTAAGGGGACTGTGATAACTGCTTTTAAGAGCGCAAAGTGTCTTTTAAGGCCGATACAGCCTGTGGGTGATTCACTAAGCAGTGATAACAGCGCTTTATCGGCCTTAAAAGGCATTTTTTCAGCCCTGCGAGCAAAACACACCCGATCAGGCAAAAAAAGGCAAATGCTCCGGTTTTTGCCAGTCAACAGGATTCACTAAACAGGGATAACTGAATCGTGCTTTTGGAAAACGCTCCAGCTAAAGGCAGGCGCAAAAGAAGATGGACTTAGAAAAAAAGCTTTGTTTACATTTTTTCAGGCACACCATTAATACAACAGGCCAGCGGGTGTTGATAACCGCTATAGTAATTAAGAGGTTAACCCACCCTCCCCCACTACCCACCCAATTGGCCTAACCACCCATCTTTTGGGATATTACCCCATTCACCCACCCCCGATACCCACAATAAACACTAACACACACACAACAGTCCCACTACCCACCTCTTAGGCCCCAATAAAGCATTATAATAATTAATAAACAATAAACAAAGTGCCCCCACATAAAAAAAATATTTATTTATTTTTACACACAGGATTAATACCCCAGGTCAGCGGGGGTCCCCGAGTGGTCCCGACGGGTGTCTGGTGGCCACTAGGCTCTGTGGCCTCCAGATGGACCCTGCAGGTTCCAGTGGGCCCCAATGTGGTCCACGGGTGGTCCCTCGGGTGTCTGGGGGTCCCCGGTCATTCACATGGGTGTCTGTGGGCCCTCGGGTGGTTCCCATGGGATCTGGGGCCCCTCGGTTTGTTCCCACAGGGGTATGGGGGCCCTTGGGTGGTCCCTGCGGCTCCCCCACAGCTCTGAGGCCCCTGGTTCTTCCCTGCTGGTGTCCCCGTGGGTCTTCAGGTGGTACCTGTGAGCATCCGGGGGTCCTCAGGTGGGCCCCGTGGGCGTCTGGGGGTCCTAGGGTGGTCCCCGTGGGTCCCTGCAGGCCTGCTGTACCAATCCTGTATTTAAAAAAATAAATAAACATGTCCTACATTTAAATAAATATACCCCCCCCCCTCCCAACTAAACACATACAGAACAGTAATGGGCAAAATAACTATTATCCAGATATGGATAATAGATTATTTGCCCTTTATTAAACACATTATACAGCATAAATAAAGTAAATAAAACAGTTCTACTTACCCCTGGCATTATGAAGGGCATCCTGGTCAGCTTACTGCAGATCCCTGTCCTCTGTTACCAGAAAAATACATAGCAGAATACATTCTAATGGCCCCTAGCCCCTTAATTACCTTAGCGGTTAATGCCTGTTTTGATGTATTTTAAATGTATTTTGCTTGTTTGTTTAGAAATGTTTGGGCAATGTAATTTTTATTTTTATTTAGTAAGATGTATTTTTTAGTGGTGTTTTAAATAGTTTATTTCGGGGGGTGCTTACTTTTTAATAGTGGCTTCTTTTTGGTAGTTAGATTTTGTGTGATGGCGGTTACTTTGAGCTTTCATTTATTTCATAATGGTTTTTAATTGTGAATTGTGGTCTTTATGTTGGATTGGATTAATTGATTGGTGGTAATTTAGTTCTGTTAATAACCAACTTAGAGAATAAAACAAAGCTTTCCTAATACAAAGAATAGCGAACTAAGGTGCACTGGGAATATATACATATATTGGAGACGAAAGTTAACAATGTGTTAACACTAGAACCGAGATGACTGCACTCAAATTGTAGTATGAAATAACCGTATTAGTCAGGGTTTACAATATCCCACTGTAGGAGTTAATTAACTCCCTTAAATTGACACATCAGAGTGAGTATTGTCCTCACATATACCAAAAAATAATAACATTTTATTTCAATAAATCACAGCGACGACATTTTAAAAATATATACAAAACAAAATAGTTTAAAAATCCCCAGGTAGGGCGGCTCGAGGTGGATATAGCTAACCGGGTAATGTGCCCAGTTTATGCTATAACTATAGCTCAAGATATTATATTATGAGAAGTATCACCAGCCCTTATACTCTAATAATTCAGAAAACCTCCTAGGGTATAATTATATCTGGATATCTTGAGTACCACCTACTGTATATAAACAAGTGCTACTACAAGTGATAGCACTGTTAATTGGTACAGCTTGCAGTTCTTCAAGGTATTAGTCTGATGAGCATACCAGTATACTTATAATGATATATATATATATATATATATATATATATATATATATATATATATATATATATATATAAATAACTGAATACCAAATCCTGTCATGTGGGCTACATGGAATAAATAGTACTAGTAAATGATGATAGGGCACAGCATCAAGTATATATACAGTATAGGTGGCAATGTATATTGATTGCTCATTGATTTAATACAGCAAATATAAACATCCCTAATCCAGGTGCTATAGTATACAGTAGCAGGACGTCAAACAACACTGAGCTAATATACTCCTACAGTATATATAGTGCCATGTGTAGCAGTCTAGGATTAGCGTAGTGTATCCTAGTATAGTTACAGTGTAACCTGATATACCAACTACCTAAATAGTGTATAATCATAAACCATCATTAGCTTAGCACATATGTTATCCAATAAATAGAATTTAGAGTGCTGGTACAGAGCAAACTTGTGTGGCGATATGTAACTAGCGTGATGTAACCCATTTGTGGTTGCGATGTAACCAAATATGACAACTCAGGGAATAGTATATAATCACCACATAGAAACATAGCCTCGTACAAACATGAGGCAGTGGATAGGGCATACTGTAGATACTTGTAGGAGGCAAAGCTGTGCTCTATGCTGAGTAATGGGATAAAAAACGCCGTTATACAACCGTATTGTTGTAGTACTGGTAGTGCTGGTAGCAGGATACTTTCGGGAACGGAGCGAAGCTGATTCAAGCCGCCTCCCACTTTGTCGCCACCGTTGTGACATCGTACGTTTCGTCAGATGTGGTTACTTTGAGCTTTCATTTATTTCATAATGGTTTTGTTTTGGTGTTTTAATTGTGAATAGTGGTCTTTATGTTGGATTGGATTAATTGATTGGGGGTAATTTAGTTCTGTTTACTTCTTGATTTGTTTTTATTTTATGTGATGTATTTTACTTTGCTGTGTGCTGTGTTTTATTTTGCTACGTAATGTTTTTATTTGGCTACGTAATGTTTTTTATTTGGCCACGTAATGTTTTTTATTTGGCTATGTAATGTTTTTTTATTTGTTCCTGTTTGCTTTAACCCTTCCCAATTTCTTGGTATATTGGAAAATCATGCACAAATTATATGAGCATGATGTACCCACTGTACCAATGAATGGGTGAAGGTTGGGAGTAGTTGTCTGGGGTGGTTGGTTAGGCCTCCTGGGTGGGTAGTGGCAGAGGGTGGGTTAATACCTTAATTACTTTAGCGGTTATTAACTGCTAAGGTGATTAAGGGGCTAGGGGCCATTAGAATGTATTTTGCAATGTATTTTGCTATGTATATTTCTGGCAACGTAGGACAGGGACACGCGGAAGCTGACAAGGAAGCCCTTTATAATGCCAGGGGTAAGTAGAACTGTTTTATATACTTTATTTATGCTGCATGGCTAATGTTGTGTTTAATAATGGACAAATAATTTATTATCCATATCTGGATAATAGTTATTTTGCCCATTATTGTACTATATGTATTTGGTGGTGGTGTGGAGGGGGGGATTATATGTATTGAAATGTAGGACGTTTTCATTTTTACATGCAGGATTGCGGAGACCCATGGAGACCACCTGAGGACCCCCTGACACCAATGGGGCCCACCCGAGGACCCCCGGATGCCCACGGGTACCACCTGCGGACCCACGGGTGATACCTGCGGGGAAGAACCGGGGGCCCCACAGCTGTGGGGGCTATGCGGACCCACAGAGACCACCCGTAGGCCCCCAGACCCGCTTGGGAACAACCCAAGGGCCCCCAAACTCCTGTGGGAACCACCCGAGGGCCCCCAGACACCTGTGGGGATGACCCGGGGACCCCCAGACACCCGTGGGGACCACCCATTTACCCCATTGGGGCCCACGGGTACCACCTGGAGGCCAACAGAGCCTAGTGGGGACCACACGGAGGCCCCCAGACACCCGTGGGCACCTCCCGGGGTGCACTGTGGGGCCTGCGGACACCCATCGGGACCACCGGGGACCCCCGTCAGCCTGTGGTATTAATCCTGTACGTAAAAAAAGAAATCATGTTTTTATGTGGGGGTACAGGGTGGGTGGGTTATGTATTTATGCTTATTAAATATGTAAAATGTTTATTGGGGGCTAAGAGGTGGTAGTGGGGCTGTTATGTGTATTGTTTTTATTGTGGGTAGCAGGGGTGGGTGAAGGGGGTATTGTCCCCAAGGATGGGTGGTTAGACCTACCGGGTTGAGTTAACCCCTTAATTACTGTAGTGGTTAATAACTGCTAAGGTGATTAAGCGGTTAGGGGACATTAGATTGTCTTTTTTATTCTTCTGTATTGTTTGTAGCAACGGAGGACATGGACGGTGATTAGGATGAGGACGGCCTTCATCGCGGCAGCCTGGCAGGGGTGAGAACAATATTTATTTACTTTATTTATGCTGCTTAATGTAATTTAAATAGGCAAATGCACTATTATCCATATGTGGATAATAGTAATTTTCCCCATTACTATACTGTATGTTTTAGGGGGCGGGGGGGGGGTGTATTTATTTAAAAGTATTTATGTATTTTTTTTTTTTTTTTTGGGGCCACAGGATTGGTACCGCAGGCAAGCGGGGACACTCGGACAACTGCGGGACCACCCGAAGGCCACCACCGGCCTGTAGTATAATTCCTGTGCATTCATTTTTTTTTGCGATATTTAATGTATGTTAGGGGGGTATAGGGGATGTTGGGGGCACAAGTGGTGGGTGTGTTGTGTATTGCAATGTTTATTGGGGGCAATTGTCCCCAATAAACATGCTATTGTACCTTAACCCCTTCATTGCCTTAGCGGATAGCCGCTAAGGTAATGAAGCTGCTTTAATGTATTTTTTTTAATAGTGTGCGGGAGCATGGGGTCTCCTGAGCTAAACCACATTGATTTCTGGCTCAGGGACCCCCTTCTTCCCGAGTTAAAGGCTGTACGGAGCCATAACGGGCCCTGTATCTCATGAAGTAGGGTTCACCTCAGGAGACCCCCCGCTCATGTACACTAGTATTATAATTTATATGTATTCAGTACGATCGCCTTTAAGACCCGTGCATGGAAATGCAGCGCCTCCATGCAGTTCTTACAGGCGGCTTTTTTTTCTATCAGCTATCGCATTTTACAAGTTTAAGCGCGATAGCAGGGGGGGGGGAAGCAGAACGCGCGATCGGGCAGATTTTTGTTCGGCCGGAACCAAAAGCCCTGAACTTGTTAGTTAATCCCGCGTCCGCATTTGGCTTCACTTTTTATCGGCTGAGCAAAAATGTTCCAATCGGGCGAAAAAACGCACTGCTTAGTGCATAGCCCCCTAAGACTCTATCTGGGATTGGGGCACTTATCACCAGGTATCGTTTGCCTTTTATGGTACCAGTCTTTAGTCCCAATTCCCATTATTTACCTATACTGTGAGTTGCACCACACTTGACGTGTACAAAAGAGAGTTGACACACAACCAAGGATGTATATATCATCTTTACCATTGAAGCAGCTTCCAATCTACATATAAAAGAACACAGCCTCTTCAGACAATTTGAAGGATATCTCATGGAGGCTATTTGATGTAGTTGAAGGGAATCCAATGAAGGAAAAAATGCCGGTGCACAGCTCATAAAAAGGAAAAAGACTGGAACATGGCTGCCAAAAGTTTATTTGATGTTAAAAAACATGAAACAAAGTACTGACACCAACACTAACGCGTTTCACTTGCAGGGTGAAACGCAAGCACCCTGCGTATGAAACACGTTAGAGTGTTGGTGTCAGTACTTTGTTTCACGTTTTTTTTAACATCAAATAAACTTTGGTCACCATATTCCAGTCTTTTTCCTTTGCAAAAATAAGTCATGTCCCTTGTATCCAGGGTGATAGTGATCCCCGTGGGGATATATATATATATATATATATATACACACACACACACACACACACACACACACACACACACACACACACACACACACACACACACACACACACACACACACACACACACACACACACACACACACACACACACACACACACACACACACACACACACACACTATATGTATATATATAGTGGAGTGAAGGTTCTGGAACTCAGGTGTCTGGGAGATGAAAAAAGATGGTGCCTCACAGTGTATAGTTAATGGAACTGTCACTTTATTGTTTTGATAGCTAGGGAATTTGCCCCTTTTTAGACATAGAGCCATGATATGAGGCCAAGTCTGGTTCCCGGGGGGGGGGGGGGGGGGGGGGGGTGCTATGTGGGAAAGTGCTATGTACACAAGATGAAGTCCCTCAAACATGGGCTTCTGAGAACATGATAGGAACTGCTTTAGCAACAGGTCCATAAGCACACCTACATCCGATAGATATGGACAAGGAGGGTCATGCACAGGATGATGGGATGCTGGTCCGAGAGAAGTGCCCCCATTTCGCCAGGGAGTAGGAGAATACCTCCAGTATGCAAAGGATTGCCAGAGAAGCACCATTCAGTAGCATTGGTAACAAGAAAAGATCATCTTTGGGGATGCTATACAGGCACCCAAAGAAGAAGTATGTATAATGTCAACTGTAAAAAAAGAATATATATGTTTGAAAGAGAAAAGTTCCTGGCACCCATCTTGTAACATCAGTGCTTACATGCCCAGACCACACAAAGTCCATCACCCTGGAAAGGTATGAAAAGAGACTGAGCACAACATGTACTCTACATGATGTAGCGCACCTTTTGAGCCAGGTAAGGAGGGATTACACAGGTATATCCAAGTATATCCTTCTCTTCTTTCAGATGTATTTCTTGTCTTCTAAACTTATTGTATCCTCTTACAAAGGATCAAGGCAATTTCTTTGTCAACTAAAAAATCGTTCTTACTTCCAACTATTATTAGTCCAAGTCTGGGCTGAAAACGGGGGCAGAGCGTAGAAACATCTGAGGGGACTGACAGAGGGGAGACAGATATGGGGCAAGAGTGAGAGACAAAGAGAGGTGGGTGAAGTGAGAGAGAAGGTGCTGAGAGAGAGAGAGAGAGAGAGGAGGGGGAGTTTGAGAGAGGGGGAGAGGGAGGGGGATATGAAAAAGAGAAGGGGGACTTGCAGGGTCTTACTCAAGGGAGGAGCAGACCCTCCCCCTCCCCCCACTCAACAACCTGGGGCCCAGGTGTAGGCTCTAATTCTTGGCTCCGGGAAAGCTGTTGGCAGCCATATTCAGAGTATCAATGTAATTCTATCACCATTACCAATTTGCCACCACACAAGAGAATTGATGTTGCATTGGCGTATACTACATTATTATTGGACTAATTATAATTGTTATATTTAGTTTAAGTGATATTACCAAATTTTTGCTATCGCACATTCTAATGTTAATTTGCTTTAGAACAATGCTTGAAATTATTGCACTGCTTCAGAAACATATATACAGTAGACAGATGTGCTGATGATGCTACACATAACTGTCTTAGTTATGATGTCACATTGACCATAAGATATAGACCACCTAAGGTTGGCTCTGTCAGTTTTCAGAATTAGAAATGGATTAAACCTTTGCAGAAGTTGCAGAATTTGTCAAATTCTGGGTGTTTGCATCTGGTGGAAGAGTTGCACAGATAGAAAAACACCAACCTGAAATGATCTTGCAAAAGATGACTTTGACCCCAACTTTTTTCCGATACTCATTTAAAAAAAATTGAGAAGTATATACAGTATCCAATATTGTTGCATCTTTATGTAGAGAACCGGGATTAGATTTGTATATTCCTCGTCAGGATCTCCCTTCTAACATTCTTACTGCCAGGGATTGCAAAGTAATACAGAATGTTGCCCCTCCAGCTATGGGGAAAGCAGCAGCCGGCAGCTTGTCGACAAACATGGAGCTGCTGCAGCTACCCATGGCTGCCACCTTCTCTGGAGCCATGAGAACATGTTTCATCTGTATCTCATACCCATTCCATTTAATGATGCATGATACCTTTTATTATAGGTTTCCACAGGGGATTTTACCTGACATGGTGATAATAAGCTTCCCTAAGTGCTCGAACAGACTTCTTCCATTCCCTAATAATAAGAAGGAGAAATGACATGACCTGGCTTGCCTGAGCAGTTATTACTTTACATCTGCCATTGCTGAACTGAAAATCCTGAATATGACAATATTTACATTGCACTGTTTTAAAATGACTTGGACTTTTCCCATGAAAATATTTTCTGTTTCAACTACTTTAACAACACTACAGTCTTACTGCAGTTAGTAAGTTAAAGTACTGCTAAGCCACTAGCTGTTACACAGACCAAATGCACTTTCCACAGAAATTAATTAAGCATCACAGATAAATTATTTTCCTTTTATTTATAGATTTTTTTTTATGTTTGATTGTAAGCTTAGTCATCTATTAAACGCAACAATGAATTTACTTATGTAGCCATGGCTGGTCCAGGTTATACTTTCTGCCTCCTGTCACGTACGTCCTAGTAGCTACAGGCAGTGGCAGGCTGTCGTGTGGGGTTTACCCCTCCTCATGCTGCCTCTCTGAGTGACAAGGCTGGAGGTGAACTGGGTCTGTGTACAGTCAATCATGGTGCAGACATTGTGCCCTCCCTCTCTGTGTCCTAGGGAAGAAGTGTTCTAAATTATAGGCAGTACAGGTCTCCCCCTCCTGGGGTAGAGACATGCAGTCTCTCTCTCCCTCTCCCTCTCTCTTTCACTCTCTCTCGTGCCAGGCCTCAAGACTGCAAGATTACAATGTACTGACTTTGTAGTTCATGTTACCATGTACATTGATTCTATGAAGTAACTGGAGGACCTACTTGAAGTTATTAATTTAATGGCAAGCATTTACCAACAACAGGAATCAATCTCTCAAACTAGTCTCTAGTCATCGGCCTACTTTTACTTATCAGTAATGGCACCTGATGTAATTTGTCTAGCCAATATTTTCTGATATTCTTTTTTTATACCACTTTTGCAGTCAGGAGATATATAACCCCATAAACTTCCAGCTGTTTTTTTTTAACACAGTCTCCCTATTTACTTTGTTTTTGTATATAATTCCGCACAATGCAGTATATGAATCGCACAATGCAGCCCCCTTGATTCAAATAAAGATACCAAAACACCCTTACCTTGAGTATCTGCTTTTGTTCTACTGATTACATCTTTCACCGTTAAATCAGACATGAAAACATTCTGATTCCCTCCTTTACTGACCACAATCAATGCAATGAATTCACTGAAACTAAGAGCCCACAAAAATGCTAAAGCCAAAGGCTAAACAGCACCATTTCATAGTTTGAAAAACAAACATGCACAGTGACACCTACCAGTTTCCCAAACAAATCAATTCATATAGGTCTATGCATATCCACCCTAGCTGCACCTTTTTTCCAGCCATTCCATATATGCCTAATGCAAAATCCTTCTATCCGATTAACTTAAAGAAAAATGCCAAACCAGCCAGCTTCCTTTCCACTACGTCACCAGAAAAACCTGCATTACGCAACCGACACAGTTAAATTGGTCAAACTCCCAGGTACCAATCATTATCCCCTAGACCATACATAATACTGTATACTTCAAGGTCTGCATGTGCGGGAAGGGGTTGTATCTTAAAATTTCTCACCCCGGTGCACATTCAGCAGAAACCCTTTAGCTGGGGGTAGGAGCTTCTCCTCTTCCCCTTCAGTCAGCTACTTAATGCCCGCAAACTAATGAATACTGTCCCTCTGCTCTACTTACATAGGGTACTACTGATTAGTACAGGGTTTGGGGCCTGCAGGTGAAGCCCAAGCAGGCCGCCTGCACCCCTAAGCCACCTGTTGCCCACCAAAGCCATAGATAAATTGACCAGACGTAACGGTTTGACCAAAACAGTACCGTTTTTAGAGGTCCTGTTCCGGCGTCCCGAAAGGTCATGTAAAATGGCACATTTGTATCAGTTTGGAAATCAAGCGATGACCGCACATGCGTGAGCACCGACTGCATGTGCAAGCATCTGCAGGGCCAGCACTGGATTTGAGGCCTTTCCAGTTCCTCCCTCCCAAGGTAAAGTGTGTGTGTGCATGTCTTGTAAGGGGGGGGGGGGGGCTCTGTATTTGTCTTGGAGGGGAGCGGTGTGTGTGTTGGGGGGGAACTGTGTGTGTGATTTATGGGGGGCAGGTGTGTGAGGAGGGGGTATTGAGTGAGTGAGCAAAAGATATGGTGTAATAGAGAAGAGGATTAAGAGAGGAGAAGAGTGTGGTAAGAGGGGCAGGAAGAGTTGGGGGTAAGTGATAGAGAGGGAGAAGACAGAGGAAGGTGTCGTGAGTTAGAGAGAGGGGTGTGTGTGAGAGAGAGGGTGCATGAGTGAGAGAAAGGGATGTGTGAGTGAGAGGAGTGTGAGTGAGAGATGGTTAATACATTTTTTTTGTCCGTGTTTGTCACTTTAAAAATATGGTCACCTTAGCCAGGGACCAGGAGTCCCCAACATGGTGCCCGCCAAGCCTTTCGTGGGTGCCTGTGACTGACTTTGTAAGAAGCTTTGGTATGGCATTTACAAGATAAGCCGAGACTCATAAATTGTGCCATATTTACATTCCTGCCAGATCACTGCCTTTTTTATGACAGAGCAAATAAATGTATCTCAATTCAGATATGCTGAGTTTTTCTCAACATAAACCACTAAAGGGCAGCACATGACAAAATGTGAAAATAATCTTCTGCATCTGCGAGTGGGACCGGCGTGGCACTGGAGGTCTCCCCAAAAGGCAAGGGTCACAGGAGACCGGGATCATTCACTAGGAAAAACACAGTAGCGGAATAAAATTAGGTTTATTCGGGTAAACCCGTGTACACACAGTGAAATACATAGATACAGCTAAAATACACAGTTACTGGGGTGCTGTTGGGTGAAATGTGGGCTAAAATTAGTGCAGGGCACCTGCTTCGGAAGGCTTACCCTGACTGGGATATCCACCCGGGCTTCCTGGTCCTCTTTTTGGCTAAAAATATTAGCCTTGACCGCTACGTTCTAAAACGAGAACTTGGACCTCGCGTCTGACTTAGCCTTAGCTAGGCAGGCTTTCTTAGCTCCACAAATGATGACGGTTGCTCTGCTATTTGCAACAGAGCAACTCGGAAAACCCCACCTTTGCATCACCGGCCCAAGACACAGGATCGTCCGGTTCTCTGACTGGGGCTTCTCCTTACATACTTTCTACTGTTCTATGTTCAGCATGAAAGTAGGAGGAGCGACAAATTAGAGCGTGGGAATTCCTCCCCGCCAGCCAATAGGAATAGGGGCTCGTCCTTTGACTGATGTCAGAGGAGGGGTCGTTCCAAGCCGGCTCGGGATGCCCTGTGGGCGAGACATAGGAATTGACCAATGGGAATACACCCAAATTCTGCCGCTTCCCCTAGTCAACCCATTGCAGTCTTCACTAAGTCTGGCAGACCAGAAGGTCCTCCCCGAAGGGAGTCTCTGTTCTCTGACTTAGTACTCTACCCTGCCCCAGCCACTTAGCACCCTGACACCTCTCAACATACCATCTCCTCTTTGAACTACGATGTCTATCCAGACTTCCCGGCACCTATATGGATGCCCAGGCTGACTGTATAGACATTTATAGTAAATGCACCAAACATTATAAAACATATTTTAATGAAGTATAGACCTTGGGGAACTTTATACTTATAAGGGAAACGGATCTGGGACATCTGGGCTCGGAAATCAGGAGCCCGGGGGACACTGGGGAGCCCCGTTTTAATTCCACCCATGTACCGACAAATGGTGTCTGCACGCTGGGGTGAACTGGGAGACTATGGTAACTTTGCCCCCCGAACTCCTGCAAACAAAATAATTGCATATCGACTCAAATATCTTACATAAAACTTACACACAAGATGTTTCATGTTTCTAGGGCAAAGGGAACATGTAAATAGGAAAAGCAGGGGCCACTTTATTTTTACATGTATAATCTCTGGCCCCTGTTTTATGGTGATAGGTAGCTGCCAGGGACCCCACGGTCTCAGGGGTAACTAGATGGGCTTAACATTTATTGTATAGTCTGGCTTCTCCCTCTCATCACACCTCCCTCCTCAAGATAAAGGCCTCTGGGGCAGTCACCCCATCAGGTGGCTCCGCATGCCTTGAGGTCCTGGAGGTTCTCTGGTCTTTGGGGATGTCCTGTTGGGAGAGTCCATCCACATTGCCATGCTCACTACCCTTCTTGTATTGGGTGGTAAAGTCAAACTCATGCAAGGCAAGGCTCCAGCAGAGAAGTTTTTCATTCTCCCCCAACACCCTCTGTAACCAGCTGAGGGGATTGTGATCAGTGATCACGATGAAGGCTCTACCATACAGGTAGGGCTGGAGTTTCTTCAGTGCCCATACAATTGTGAGGCACTCTTTCTCAATGGTGGCATAAGCCAACTCCCAAGGCAACAGCTTACGACTCTTCCCTCATTCTCACCTACCTAGCTCAGTGCAGCACCGACACCATTGTCTGAGGCATCGGTCTGCACCACAAATCGCTTGCTGTAGTCAGGGGCTGCCAGGATGGGAGCACTAGCCAGGGCAGATTTCAGAGCCTGGAATGCCTCCTCACAAGCGGGAGACCAGGTAACCATAACCAAAGAGTTTCTTCTGGGTCAAGTCAGTCAGGGGTTTGGCTGGAGCACAAACTTCCTATAGTAGCCAGCGGTGCCTAAGAAAGCCATAACCTGCTTCTTTGTTCTTTGCACTGGCCACTTGGGAATCACCTCTACCATAGCTGGATCCTGATTGAGATGCCCCCCGGAAATGAAAAGTACAGAACTGCGCAATATGACAAACACTCAAAACAAAGGAATAAATAAAATGCTTAAAATAATCAATCTCTCCCTGCAGCTGGTCAAAACCTCTCACCCGGACAGAAGAGTCAATATGGAAAAGAAAATAGACCTAGAGCGCACAGGAGAGACAAAAACAAAAAAGAACATAGTGTAATCTGTATAATGAGGAAAAAAGTCCTGCTGTATTATTCTGCATTTACAAGATAAAAATTGAATGCAGGCAGAAATGATGATCTTATCTGGTAATTGAGGAGGGAAGGGTCCACTCTGCAGGGCTCAACTAGGCTCCTCTTTCAGATTATTACCGCTGGGCTCAACCGGGAAAGATCCTCCTCACACTGAACTACTAGGCTCAGCTAGGCTCCCAAGGTAGATATTCAATAAAGCAGAGTTGATACACAGCCAATTGCAAGAGTAGGATAAGGAAAGAGAACAAATACAATTGCGCAAAACATTTATTACAAGCTTAGCCATAAAAGATATGTCCAGAAGAGGGAACACTCCGCAACGCCAACCGGATTCTGCCACCGTCCTTGTCCGGTCAGGGAAACGTCCCACGTCTCTCTCTCTCTGCCGGTACCTCTGTGTACTCAGGACACTTCCGCATAACGTGAGGATCGCACTCGCGTCTCACGAGATTTGGATAAAGACAGTCACAGACAGTCACAGTGGTGATTGGAAGTCCTCCACGACTCTGTTACACATCCTCCACCCTACTAGTTTTGCTGTAAGCTTCGTCAGGGGCATATGATTGTCCCGAGTCGCAAGAGTCGGGACTGTGCGGCTAACCTAAGAGACTGAGACCAAGCACCAGTAATCAAGTTGGGACCAGAGCGCCAGTGAAATACACACACTAAAGCATATGTCCTAGTTACTTTTCGTGAGTAGGATTATAATTTTTAATCAGCGGTGGAATTAAGATATGTACCAAAATGTACAAGTGTACATGTTTTATCATGTTTAGATTGTGTTAAACAATCTTTTATATTGTTCCATATGGAGTATTAAATGTTATACTTTATTGTATCCTCTGCCTTTCAACCATGATCATTAGCAGCTTTGTCTAGACCTAAGGATAATACACTGGCATGTATTGTTTTCTTGTCTCCTATTTTCTCAGGTGTTAAAGACTTCAATTGATCTAAAGGAATCCGGAAATATCTACACCGGAAAAGATCCATATCCTAAGGGAGATTTTCATCTTCTTTGTCCAATGTGATAGGTTCTATGCCTCCCTGTCTCCTGATATAACTGTACATATTTGTTGCACTCGTTCATCTGCCAGAGTACCGTATATGGGCCATTCCAGGGAGCCATGAGATTGTTCTGCCGAGTGGGCTTCAGAATAAGCACTTGCTGCCCAGGGATGAACTCTCTGTTATGGGCATTTTGGTCATACCAAGTCTTTTGCTTGGTCTGCGTATCCCTGATGTTAGCCTGTGCCAACCCCATGAGTCGGTCTTATCGGTCTCTGAGAGTTACTACATAGTGTTGCACAGAAGCATCAGTATTAGTAGTCTCCCCTTCCCATCCATCACAGAACAGGTCAAGCGGTTCTCAGACACTGCGACTGTACAGGAGCTCAAAAGGTGAGAAAGCGGTGAACTCTTGTGGTACCTCTTGGTATGCAAACAGCAAATGCTGTAAATGAGCCTCTCAGTCTCCCTGTTCAGCTTCTACATAAGTTCACAGCATCTGCTTCAGGGTACCATTGAACCGCTCACACAGTCCGTTTGTCTGGGGGTGGTAAGGGTCAGTGAGGAGGGTTGTCACCCTTCTTGCCTTTCAGAGACAGTGGAGCAACTTTTTTTTAATTTATTTATTTATAAAAATATTATACCAGAAAGTAATACATTGAGAGTTACCTCTCATTTTCAAGTAAGTCCTGGGCACAGAGTTAAGACAAATAATACATGGTTACAAATACAGTTACATAAATGAACAAGGTATACATTATATACAAGACATTGCATGCACAGTTAAAGATAATAAATATTATGGGCGTATGAAACAGTTACAGACCAGATTAAAATGTGTGATAGCCTTAGATTTGAAAGAACTTAAACTGGTGGTGGATGTGAGAGTCTCTGGTAGGTTGTTCCAGTTTTGGGGTGCACGGTAAGAGAAGGAGGAACGTCCGGATACTTTGTTGAGCCTTTGGACCATGAACAGTCTTTTGGAGTCTGATCTCAGATGATAGGTGCTGCATGTGGTAGGGGTGAGGAGCTTGTTCAGGTAGCTGGGTAGCTTGCCCATAAAGAATTTGAAGGCAAGACAGGAAAGGTGAACTTTGCGCCTTGACTCGAGTGATGACCAATCTAGTTCTTTGAGCATTTCGCAGTGATGTGTGTTATAGTTGCATAGGAGAACAAAATGACAAATTGAATTGTAGAGGGTGTCAAGTTTGCTAAGGTGGGTTTGAGGTGCCGAGCCATATACTATGTCTCCATAGTCAATAATTGGCATTAACATCTGCTGTGCGATACGCTTTATGACCAGGAGACTTGGGGAGGATTTGTTCCTGTAAAGTACCCCTAGTTTGGCATAGGTCTTGGTTGTCAGGGTATCAATGTACCCCTAGTTTGGCATAGGTTTTGGTTGTCAGGGTATCAATGTGCATCCCGAATGTTAAGTGGGAGTCCAACCACATGCCCAGGTATTTAAAACTAGTAACAGGAGTTAGGGTGGTGTTAGTGTTGGTTCTAATCTGGAGCTTAGTCGCTGGAAACTTTAAAAATTTAGTATTGGTCCCAAATACCATTGTTACAGTCTTGTCAGTGTTTAAAACCAGTTTGTTTTGGGAAATCCAGTTTTCGAGTCACAAAAAGTAAGACTGAAGTACGTGTTCAAGGTCGGAGAGGCTATGGCTGTGTGCATATAAGATTGTGTCATCTGCATACATTTGTATTGAAGCTTCCTTACAAGCTGTGGGAAGATCATTGATGAACACTGAGAAGAGTAGGGGCCCCAGAAAAGAGCCTTGCGGGACACCACAGGTGATATCCAGGGGGTTAGAGTTAGAGCCTGAGATGGACACATGTTGGGATCTACTGAGCAAAAGAAAGAAAAACGGAGCACTAGGTCCAAAACTGGCAAAGCCAGAAAAAAGTGCAAGGATGCATTCCCATAATAAAAAGCTTATTTTAATGGATCAAGAACAAAAACCACACCAACGCGTTTCGGACTATTGATAGTCCTTTATCAAGGTGAATAACTACTTACCCATCTGGAGTGTTATTTATGTGTAAACGGGACACAGCCACGCCAATCGCTGACACTTCCGGTGTACGTCACGTGACGAGGACGTCAAACGTCATCACGCACGGACGCATCACACACACGTGTGTGAATGAAGCCCGAGAATGTGGGGGGCGCGGCAAAGATACAGATCAACCATTGAACAAAGCAACGGCCCACGAGCATCAATGGCCACTCCCCCAGCCGAAATCGAGTATGAGACCTCCACGCGCCCATGGACGCGACGTCATCACGTCACGCGACACGGCGTATGACGCAAGTGCGTCACGGACTACAATTCAAAATACAAAAAACTTTATTAAATCATAACACTCCAAAGGGGCAATACCAAAAGACAAAGAAAAAAACACATAGAAATATTAAAATAACATGAAAAAGAACATAATAAAAAACAATTAAATAAATTGTTAAAAAGATAAACATCCTTTGATATTGGCAATGAATATCGTAGTAACGAAGGTTGTGCATTGGGCAGTGTGACAGGGTAAATAAAAGCCACCAGCTATATGCCTGGAAAACCTATGTCTAGTCTGCAGTGCAGCACTGACTAGGTTAACTTCAGCTGGGAACCTCAGGACAATTAGTTGGATCCCAACTGCCTAATCAAGGTGTGTTAAAAACCCAGGCTGTAGACACATGGTGCTGGCTATTGAGGAGAGAGGAGTAAGCTACTGAAGAGATTACTGATACAAGGTCTGTTATCAAAGTAGATGAATGGTGGACTGTCTGTCTCCTGCATAGAAAAGGGTAACTGCATTATTTTTAGACTGTCTGCTAAAGAGAAACTGTTTTGTTGTCTGCTGAAGAAAAAGCCATTTTCTTTTCTCTTTTCTGCTGAAGAAAAAGCCATTTTTCTTTTCTTTTGTTTGCTGAAGAAAAAGCCATTTTCTTTTCTCTTGTTTGCTGATGAAAAGCTATTTTTGTTTTTTGTGTGCTGTATATCTTTTAAGGCTAAATAAATAAGCCTTGTCAAGAAACCCGCGTGTGTAGTTGCATGTACCCTGCAACATATGGTGTCAAGAAGTGCTGGGATATTGAAAGGCCCATGCAGTTAAAGGGCCACACACACACACAAGAATGAAAAAAATGGAAGAATTTTATAAAGAGTTTTTGTGCAAGCAGACCAAACAGCAGGGACAGTTAATGCAGGAACAGGCCCGGCTACAAGCAGAGAGAGATGAAAGATTATTGCAGCAGAAAACCCAGCTCCTAACCCAGCAGCAGGCAGCACAGGAGGAGCGAATGGCCAAGCTGCTGACCCAATTCCAGGGGTCTGCCAGTCCAGAACTTGCAAACAGACCCTGATACTCCTGAGAAAAATGGCGCCGAACGAGGATCCACAGGCTTTTTTACTGACATTTGAAAGAGTTGCCGAAGCTCAGGGCTGGGCTACAGATCGCTGGGCAACTGCTTTGGCCCCGCTCCTCATAGGAGAAGCCCAGGCCTCATATCAGGGTCTCCCAGCAGATCAGGCAATGGACTACCGACAAGTAACAGCCGCCATTCTGGATCGATTAGGTCTGACCCCAGAGACCTACCGGCAGCAGTTGCAGAACATGAAGTACATCGCTAAGATGAGACCCCGGGTCCTCGCTCAGTGATTATTGGACTTGTGTACATGCTGGATACAACCCGAGGAGTGCACCAAGGAAGCAATTCTGGAGCAGGTGGTTTTGGAACAGTTTCTACAAATAATACCCCCTTCCGCTCGCTCGTGGGTAAAACGCCACGCTGCTGAAACCCTAGCTTTGGCGGTCCGACTCGTGGAGAACTTCCTTGTGGCTGAACAGCAGGCAGGTGTCCTGGACCCGACTCCACCGGCACTTGCAGACGCCGAAAGAGGGAGGTCGGATCAATGGGGAACCTACGGCCCGTCCATATGCAACCGCCAAGTCCAACGGAAGGAGCAGTCGTTCCAGCAAGGACAGAGTCCAAATGCTGGTCCCCGCCGAGACCCTCATCTCCTTCCGGATGTCGGCTCATCGCAAAATGAGAGGAACTTCCGAGGACATCGCCCACAGGACCCACCAGATGCCTGGTCTCCAGTAACCGGTCCAGCGGAGCGCTATCTACAGCCCCCTCCTGCGAGGGAACCCTCTCTATGTTCCGCATGCAAAGAACAAGGCCACCGGTATGTGGACTGTCCACAGATGGATTGTTCATTCAGCAGAACCGTCGCCTCGGCCTTTACTGGAGAAAATTACAAGCCCTGGCTACTTCCAGCCCTGATTGGGGGAAAAAACGTCCAGGCCCTTGTAGATTCGGGCTCTGGGAAAACTCTGGTCCTCCAGGAACTGTTACCGCCTACGTGTGTTAATTTGACTCCCCATGGAGCATAGAATGTATACACGGCGATGTAAAACGCTATCCGATGGCCAAAATCCGGCTACAGGTAAAAGGTCAGGAGGCTTACCTCGAAGTAAGAATCTCTCCTTGGCTCCCTGCCCCTGTTGTGCTCGGTCGGGACTGGCCTTTCTTTTCGAACCTAATGGCCCCAGTCTTTCACGAGGAGCCTCCTTCTAGGGCTCAGGAGAACCCTGGCAAACTGTTCACCTTCTCGGCAGACCTTTTTCCTAGTAGACACCGGGTTCAAAAGACTCGGAAACAAAGACGCTCTGACAAACAGGACTGGTTGCAGAAATCTGGGTCTCAAGGTGACCATTCTAGTAGTCAGAGGTCACAAGTGATGGCTGGGGATGGCCAAAGGGAGGGGGATATGGGCCCTGGAGATTTACCAGACCTGTTCCTCCCTGACTTTCGCAGAAGCAAAGGGAAGACCCAGTCCTTGCTAGACAGTATGACAAGGTGGTGAAAATTGATGAGCAGATTGTAGATGCACAGGGGGTGATAGTGTTCCCCATTTTGAGATATAAAATGATATCCTATATAGGGGGAATAGGCAGACACAAACAGGGGAGGTCACCAGACAGATATTGGTTCCCAAGGCGTTTGTTAAATCTGTGTTCACTCTAGCCCATACTGTCTCTTGGGGTGGTCACCTGGGCAGGGATAAAACATTGGACCGTATTTCATCCCGATTCTATTGGCCATGGATGCATAGTGATATTGCTAAGTTATGTGCGGCATGTCTGGAGTGCCAGCTAACTAGTCCAAAAGGACAAAAACCAGCCCCTTTGGTTCCTCTACCCTTGGTGTCAGTTCCCTTTGAGAGGATTGGGGTAGACTTGGTAGGACCTCTAGAACCTTCTACGAAAGGACACAGGTTTATCCTTGTAATAGTTTATTATGCAACAAGATATCCTGAGGCGTTCCCCCTGAGAACAGCAACAGCGAAGCAAGTAGCCAACAAGTTGTTGGAACTGTTCTCACGGGTTGGACTTCCCCAGGTTATGTTGACAGACCAAGGTACAAATTTCATGGCTAAACTGATGCAGGATGTCTTAAAGTTACTAGAGGTCAAGTCTGTTCGGACATCGGTCTACCATCCACAGACTGACGGATTGGTGGAAAGATTTAACCGAACTCTAAAAGGGATGCTGAGGAAATTTGTAGATTCAGAGAAGAGAGCCTGGGATGAACTTCTCCCTTTTTCTGCTGTTTGAAATGCGGGAAGTTCCCCAGGCCTCCACGGGATTCTCTCCATTTGAATTGCTCTATGGCCACCAACCACGGGGTATCCTAGACCTCCTAAAGGAGTCCTGGGAGGAACAGCGGCCCCCTTATAAGAATGCCCTGCAATATGTACTAGACCTTAGGAAGCGCCTAGATGTGGTCGGCCATTTTGCCAGGGAGAATCTTAGATCAGCCCAGGACAGTCAGGAGAGACATTACAATCCGAATGCTCGCATGAGAGTGTTTCACCCAGGAGATCAGGTGATGTTATTGTTATCCAGTTGCGAGAGTAAACTCCTGGCCAAATGCAGGGCCCATTCAAAGTACTACGCCGTACGGGTGATGTGGATTACGAGATCGCTAAACCAGGGTCCAGGAAGGGTAAACAAATTTACCATGTGAACTTGCTGAAACCCTGGAAGATGCAGCGGTCTCTATTCATCCACCCGGTGGAGGAGGAAACGGACTTGGGTCCTCAGCCTCCACGGGAGAACATCGAGAGTGACGATAAAATCCCAATGGGTAAACAGTTGTCCTCTGAACAAAAAGGGGACTTGTTAGCAATAATTACACAATTCCATGATGTTTTTTCTGACTTACCAGGACAAACTAACCTAATTTCCCATGCAATCGAGACAGCACCTGGGGTAAAAGTACGTTCCCGTCCTTATAGGTTGCCTGAAAGTCGTAGGGCTCTGGTAGAGAAGGAGGTACAAGAAATGTTACACTTAGGAGTGATTGAGGAATCATGCAGTGAGTGGTGTAGTCCACTAATTATGGTCCCTAAACCCGATGGGAAGGTAAGATTTTGTGTGGACCTCCGAAAGGTCAATGCGGTATCCAAGTTTGACGCAGATCCGATGCCAAGGGTGGATGAATTAATTGACGCCCTTGGTAACGTGGAATATATATCCACGCTGGACTTGACAAAAGGATACTGGTAAATACCCTTAGAGGAAAAATCCAAATGCAAACCAGCCTTTGCCACTGCCATGGGTTTATACCAGTTTGTGGCAATGCCATTTGGACTGCATGGAGCCCCAGCCACATTTCAGAGACTCATGGATAAGGTACTGAGGCCCCATAGGACTTATGCCGCAGCCTACCTAGATGACATTGTCATTTATAGTAAACACTGGCGGGCCCATCTAAATAGGCTGAAAGCGGTCCTCTAATCTCTAAGAGAGGCAGGGCTCACAGCCAACCCTAAGAAATGTGCCCTGGGTAAGGCGGAAACTAAATACTTAGGGTATGCAGTGGGAGGTGGAAAAGTAAGGCCACTAGCCGACAAGGTAGTTGCTCTGAAAGAAGTTCCGACCCCCCAAACAAAAACGCAGGTACGCTCTCTGCTGGGTTTAGCAGGGTACTACTGGCGGTTCATCCCCAACTATTCGGAAGTGGCAGCCCCTTTAACGGACCTCACAAAAAAGTTTGCCCCTACACAAGTGGTATGGTCAAGGGATTGTCAGAGAGCCTTTGAGGACATAAAAAGTGTCTATCAGAGGGTCCCATCCTTAGAAGCCCGGAATTCAACAGCCCTTTTATAGTGCAAACAGATGCATCAGAGATAGGGCTAGGGGCAGTGTTGTCACACCAGTTTGAGGGAGTTGAACACCCTATCCTTTTCCTGAGTAGGAAATTGTTCCCGAGGGAAAAAACTACCCAGTGATTGAAAAAGAGTGCCTCGCAGTAAAGTGGGCAATCGAGGCTTTGAGGCATTACCTGGCAGGAGTCCATTTTACTTTGGTGACGGATCATGCTCCACTGAAGTGGTTAAATAGTATGAAGGATTCTAATGCTTGGTTGACTAGGTGGTATATGGCCCTCCAACCCTTCTTATTTGATATTCAGCACAGGCCGGGAAAAGAGAACGCAAATGCTGATTTCTTTTCTAGAGAAGGGGTGGATGGTCGGGCTTCAGCCGTGCGTAGCCCCAGCCACACACTAACAGAGGAGGAATGTGACAGGGTAAATAAAAGCCACCCGCTATATGCCTGGAAAACCTATGTCTAGTCTGCAGTGCAGCACTGACTAGGTTAACTTCAGCTGGGAACCTCAGGACAATTAGTTGGATACCAGCTGCCTAATCAAGGTGTGTTAAAAACCCAGGCTGTAGACACATGGTGCTGGCTGTTGAGGAGAGAGTAGTAAGCTACTGAAGAGATTACTGATACAAGGTCTGTTATCAAAGTAGTTGAATGATGAACTGTCTGTCTCCTGCATAGAAAGGGGTAACTGCATTATTTTTAGACTGTCTGCTAAAGATAAACTGTTTTGTTTGTCTGCTGAAGAAAAAGCCATTTTCTTGTCTCTTGTCTGCTGAAGAAAAAGCCATTTTTCTTTTCTCCTGTTTGCTGAAGAAAAAGCCATTTTCTTTTCTCTTGTCTGCTGAAGAAAAAGCCATTTTTCTTTTCTCTTGTCTGCTGAAGAAAAAGCCATTTTCTTTTCTCTTGTTTGCTGATGAAAAGCTATTTTTGTTTTTTGTGTGCTGTATATCTTTTAAGGCTGAATAAATAAGCCTTGTCAAGAAACCCACGTGTGTAGTTGCATGTACCCTGCAATAGGCGGTATAATCTTAATTGTAAGTCAACTTTCAAATATTAAAAATACTAATAAAGGTACATATCATATAAGACAATTGTATTGAATTCACAAAATTGAGTGATACTGCACATTTTCAGTAATAATATTATTAATTATAAACACACTCTCTTTCAGTCTCACTTCACTTTCTCTAAGTGCATTGGGTTTTGTGAATTCAATACAAATGTCTTATATGATATGTACCTTTATTAGTATTTTTAATATTTGAAAGTTTACTTACAATTAAGATTATACTGCCCAATGCACAACCTTTGTTACTACGATATTCATGGCCAATATCAAAGGATGTTTATCTTTTTAACAATTTATTTAATTGTTTTTTATTATGTTCTTTTTCATGTTATTTTAATATTTCTATGTGTTTTTTTCTTTGCCTTTTGGTATTGCCCCTTTGGAGTGTTACAGTTTAATAAAGTTTTTTGTATTTTGTATTGTAGTCTGTGACGCACTTGCGTCATACGCCGTGTCGCGTAACGTGATGACGTCGCGTCTATGGGCGTGTGGAGGTCTCATACTCGATTTCGGCTGGGGGAGTGGCCATTGATGCTCGTGGGCCGTTGCTTTGTTCAATGGTTGATCTGTATCTTTGCCGCGCCCCCCCATGTTCTCGGGCTTGATTCACACACGTGTGTGTGATGGGTCCGTGCGTGATGATGTTTGACGTCCTCGTCATGTGACGTACACGGAAGTGTCGGCGATTGGCGTGACTGTGTCCCGTTTACACATAAATAACACTCCAGATGGGTAAGTAGTTATTCACCTTGATAAAGGACTATCAATAGTCTGAAACGCGTTGGTGTGTTTTTGTTCTTGATCCATTAAAATAAGCTTTTTATTATGGGAACGCATCCTTGCACTTTTTTCTGGCTTTGCCAGTTTTGGACCTAGTGCTCCGTTTTTCTTTCTTTTGCTCAGTATATTCATCTACAGGCGGAGGCACATTTAACCCGTGGGATCCTGGATACATTTGGATTTGCTGTTCATTGTGGATATTTATCCCCATGTGATTCTATTCCAGTTTACCCACATATGTTCTGGACTTTGTATATCAATTTTGTTCTATCTAAATAGATGTTTATTATACTGGTCACCGGCAGGTGTTTTACTATTACTACATCCTTACTACTGTGCTGTGTGGGATTATAGTTTGCCAGTGTGCATCTTTTGGAATCATCTGCTATATTCATTCATTGGGTTAATTCTATTCTTCAAGAATTTATCAATTCTCAGTATTGCTGTTTTCTTTTGAGAACCATACGTTATTTTTACATGTTGGGATCTACCTGATAGGTAGGACTGAAACCAGTTTAAAGCATGCTTCCCTATTCCAGAGCTCTGGAGTTTGTTATGCAGGATAGCATGATCAACAGTATCAAAAGCCTTTGAAAAATCTAGGAATATTGCACCAGTGAGTTGACCACGTTCAATTCCACACTGGATTTCATTGCAAACTTTTAGCAGGGTAGTTACGGTAGAGTGTTTGCAGCGAAAGCCAGATTGGAATTGGCTAGGGAAATTTGTCTTGGTATAGTAATCGCTTAGTTGGGAGTGGACACATTTTTCCATGACTTTGGATAGGATTGGGAGAAGGGAGATTGGTCTGTAGTTTGAGACAGTGTTTTTGTCCCCACTTTTGAAGATTGGGACAACTCTAGCAGTTTTCCAGGTCTTAGGGATATGGCCTGCAGACAGGATAGAGTTGACTATGGAAGCAATTGGTTTGGCAATGGCTGGGGCAGCAAGTCTTGGGAACCTAGATTGTAGTAAGTCAGGTCCACATTGGCTGCTTAGTTGTAATTTGAGGAGCGCTTGTGTAATCTCCTCTTCAGATACTGGGCCAAATTGAAAATTGTGGGCTGTGTTGGGAGGGGTGGGGCTATATGGGTACTCCCAGGATGAGATTCAGGTTTGTGGTTTGGGTTGTGTTTCATTAATAAGTTAGTAACACACCCCACAAAGTAGTCATTGAATGCATTTGCAATGTCGGTGGATTTGTCAGAGTAATATCCCCCTTAGTGATATTACTTTGGTTGTTGATGGTTAGAAGGCTGGAATATGTTGTTGATAACCTTCCAGAAGTTAGCTGGGTTTGATGTATTCTGGAGGAGATTGTCAGAGTAATATTGTGCTTTTGCATGCCTTGTTGCCTTGTGCACATGTTCCGCAGGCATCTGTAGTGATTGAGATCCTTGGTAGTGCCAGTTACTTTGTGGCTTTTCCACAAAGCATCCCTGAACTGGTAGAGTGCTATAAGGTCAGGTGTTACCCATGAAAGGTGGGCACCCCGTACCCTTATTCTGCGTAGTGGAGCATGGGTATCACAGAGTTTTAAGAACTCGGATTGGAAATAGTCAAGCGCAGAATCAGGGTCGGGAATTAAATCGATTCTGTGCCAAGGGCAGTTGGTAAGGTCAGTCAGAAACTGTTGTGGGTTAAAGTTTCTAAATATTCTAGTGAGGAGAACTTCAGGGCTTGATTGGGGCGGTTTAACTTTCCTTACACAGTACACTATTGCATGGTCACTGAAAATGTCAGGAAGGATGCCAGAGGATTGGATTCTGCTGGGATTTGAGGAGAGAATCCAGTCAAGCAAGGAATGGTTGTGCGATTTCAGGTTTTTTCATGTGGGTTGGGAAATGAGTTGCGATAGGTTAAGCGATTTAATTTGTGTGTGGATTTTGTGGTTTTTAGGGTCAAGCAAATTGAAGTTAAAATCCCCAAGAACTAGCAGCTCACTCTTTTCATTCAGAGAGGAAATGGAGCCAAGAAACTGGATGATATCAGTCAGGGATTGTTGAGGGGCTTTAGGGGGGCGGTAGATGCCAGTAAGCAAGATGGGCTTAGAAAAGGGGAGGCATATTCTGCCAACTAGGATTTCAAAAGAGGATGGGCTTGGGGGGCAATTTAACAGTGTAAATTGTAAGGTGTCTGCAATATAAAATAACACCCCTCCTCCTCTCTTTGACCTATCTCTCCTAGAAATGGAGTATCCCTGAATGGCAATATGTGCATCAGGGGTTTTAGGGGTTAGCCATGTTTCTGTAAGAACGATGGCTTTTGGTTTATGCATAAGGCACCATGCTCTTAGTTCGTCCAGTTTGGGCAGCAGACTCCGGATATTTATGTTGGCGACCGATAGCCCTTTTTGGAATTTGAAGGGGGTATTCTCAGGGGTGTGGGACAGAGTTGAAGTGGGAGTGCCTGGGTTAGATTCAATATCACCTGCTAAAGAGATTAATAGTATGAGTAGAAATTTGAGTAGTTGTTTGCAAGTTGTAACTTTATGATTTTTGCCAATTGAGTGTGCGGTGGTTGGAGTGCTGGTTTTCAGGGTTCTCCACCAAGATTCAGTAAATAGTGCAAGGCTTTTGAGTAATCCGGGGTGTATGGTGATGTTGGGCGTGGGCCAGGAGGGAGGAGGGTGTAGTTGATAGAGAGAGTAACATTTCAATGAGACCACGAGAAAGATCAAAGTGGAGGTAAAAAGCAGGGTCATTATGCCAGAGGTAGGTAGCGCTGCATGGAGCTGTTTTGTGCCAAGTGTGTATGTGCAGCATAAACAGCATGGATCATAGTGTGGTCAGAATAGCTCACCGTTTGTTGCCATGTGTAGAAGAGTTTGTAGAAGGATGCAGTCCCCAGTCACATCTAGTCAAACTATAGTCTAACTATATATTCTCACTTAAAAGCTCACTTTAAGATGCCTCACTATATCATGGCAATGCAGTTTCTGCAAATGCAGGAGGGGTATTGGTTTTATACAGCTAAAACAGTCACATGACTCTCCCCTTCCCCAATAAATCAGCTTGTTCCAGTTGGTCAATTAACAGCACATAGTGAAGAGGGGGGGGGGGAAACACATTTTGATATTCAAACATACCAAAATTATCAATGCTTAAGGCCGCTGAGTAAATCTTTTAAACAGGACTTGCACATCAATGGACATACCAAAATTATCAATGCTTAAGGCCGCTGAGTAAATCTTTTAAACAGGACTTGCACATCAAGGGACATACCTGTGAAGAGAATGCAATTAGATCCATGTCATATCAGCTGAGGTTATTGGTCTTGCATGAAGAAAGTAAGTCTACTGCTGCGACACACTTTATTCGAGCAAATACCCAGTATGTACCTGGCAGATACCTGGAATGCGCCGCTCCTCACCTCTGACAAGCCCCATTGCGTTTGCCTTCCCAGCCATGGTTCATGCCTGGCTGACGGGGGCCTGATCTGTTAAATGATAATGATTAGGATTTAATAGGCTGCAATGCTTTGCGTGTCTACCAGATGGCATAAATTCATGAATTGTTATGCAGTATATATATATATATACTGTGCAGTATTGCAGCCAGCGGGAATAAAATGCTTCAATCCCTGCCTGGAAAATAACGCAATGCACTCGGGCAGAAAACAGTCACAAACCTCAATACACCCGAGTATACCCGAATTCGTGGGACTAGCCGAGCTCGAATAAAGTGTGTCGCCAGTGTATTAACTATAGTCTAACTATATATTCTCACTTAAAAGCTCACTTTAAATGGCTCACTATATCATGGCAATGCAGTTCCTTAGACATGAATTGCCTTCCCTGATCAGTTAGAATCTCGCTAGGGAATCCTACTCTTCAAAAAAAATCCCTATCAGAGCAGCTGCTACCTTAGTAGCCTCAATCAAGGACAGTGCCACAACCTCAGAGTATCAGGTCGCAAAATCAACCGATGTGAGGATGTAGCGCTTCCCCATCCAGCTAGGACAATAAGGGGTCCCACAATGTCGACGTCTACCCTTTGGAAAGGTTCACCGATCACCAGTAGTGGTCTCAGGGGGACCCTCACATGGTCACCCGACTTGCCTACCCACTGGCAGGCATCACAGGAGCGGCAACAATATGCCACTGTCCACGATTCCCCCGGCAAGTAGAAACGCTGCTATAGATGGGATATGATGCGGGTGACCCCCTGATGCCCCGCTAATGGGATCGAGTGGGCTACCTGCAATAACTGCTGCCTATACTCCTCAGGTAACACTAACTGTCTCTTACCGGTCCATACCCTATCTGGAGCACCCGGAGCTTGCTCTCTGTACAGGAGCCCATGGTGCCATAGATACTGATCCGACCCACTCTGAGGCAGACTCGGAAGCCCGGAGTCTCATGTCCTCTAAGTTGGGGTCGAACCGTACTGCCTCTCTGAACCATGTATTCAGGTCCAGCCGCTCATCCTTAGTCACTAAGATAGGGATGAGGAAACAGGGATGTTGGAAGGGAGGTCAGGACACAGTACAGAGTCAGTATAGCTTACCTGACCGGTCTCCACGAGAACCTCCAGGAGTCGGTGGTCCCAAATTCAGGGTGACGGTGATCTCCTCAGTAGGCTGGGGTACCAAAGGCTGCCCTGCCTGGGCAAGTGCCTGACTTTGGCTCCTTGTGACTGCGGCCACAGGAGCATCTTTGTTTGCAAAAGAGCAGATGAGGTGTACCAGGTCGTTAACGAGTAGCACCTCAGTATCCAATCATAGCAAAACAGCCATATATCTCATTCCTTGACCAGTACCCCAGTCGAGAAACACCCGGGTGACCTGGATTGACCGAGATCCCCCGTCTGGCATGGTGACCTGCATCCCTGGTCCAGGGAGCAGTTCCTCTGGGCTGACCATATCAGGTCGCACCACAGTAATTGTAGCACCGGACTCGATCAGGCCGGCTGCCTGGCAATCTCCGATGGTCACTGGTCACAAATGCTTCCTCCAGACATCATTTGCTTTCAGCCCGATGGCTGCAACTGGGTGCCCATCTGTCTCCACTGCTGTGGCACCTATAGAGGGTGTAGGGAACACCGCCTGGGTCCGCTGCTAGACCTGTTGTATGGCTGCTTGTTGCTCCTCAGTTGATGCCAGTCCCACGGAGGTGACTGGTTTTCCTGCTGGAGTGCATTGCCCCGAATGGGGGTGACTGGAACGTGCAGGTCAGGGCAACTGGACTTCAGGTGCCTGGTCTGTTTACAGTGATAGCTTCGCGCCTCATGAGCGAATCCTGCAGGCTTGGCTGCATCCCCCCAGTGGAAAGCTTTGTCCTCCAGGTCAGGACAGTAAGAGAAGCCTCTGCAGGCTTACCTGCCTAACCAGGAAGCGCATACCATGTGGAAACATAAGAAAGAAAAGTGCTTTTTGTGCAATATTGTGCAAACAGTGGTATGGAAAGTTGCTAGCACAGAATGTGTACACAGGATACTCACAAACGTGAGGTGGGGTATAGGCACATAAAGGTATCTTTAAGAACTGGCTTCAGTCTATGGTGCAGGATGATGCCACAGCAATCAGATTCCCAGATGACCTTAGGGTAGGAAGACACTGGACATAGCGTAGACTGTAGGGCATTTAATAAAAAAGGTAGACAAAATCCAATCTACTCACATATTGATAGATTAAAAACAGCATTTAGATCTCAATGATCTCAGCAATTCACGCTCTTTTGCTTCCACCGGATGGGGCCTCACTCTCAGGTCTCCCTCCTTCCTTTCTGTGCGGGTCACGGATGCGTTCCGGCGGCCGGAAGTGACGTCATCCGTATCCGAAGGTTCCGGTGGGTAGAGGCAGCGTCACTCTACGCGTTTCACCGTTCTTGGTTTCTTGGAGACCTGAGAGTGAGGCCCCATCCGGTGGAAGCAAAAGAGCGCGAATTTCTGAGATCATTGAGATCTAAATGCTGTTTTTAACCTATCAATATGTGTGTAGATTGGATTTTGTCTACCTTTTTTATTAAATGCCCTACAGTCTACGCTATGTCCAGTGTCTTCCTACCCTAAGGTCATCTGGGAATCTGATTGCTGTGGGATCATCCTGCACCATAGACTGAAGCCAGTCCTTAAAGATACCTTTATGTGCCTATACCCCACCTCACGTTTGTGAGTATCCTGTGTACACATTCTGTGCTAGCAACTTTCCATACCACTGTTTGCACAATATTGCACAAAAAGCACTTTTCGTTCTTATGTTTCCACATGGTATGCGCTTCCTGATGATCCATTTTCCATTTTCCATGAGGATTGAGAAAGCAATCCTACACCGGGTTACAGCTGCAATCGACCATTGTGTTTGTATAAGTATCACTATTATCACTATTGTATTGATTATATCACTGCTATTGTAAATGTATATGAGCGCCACAATTGGTTAGTCACTTCACACACACAATTACCTGCCTAACCGGCAGGGGTTACCCCCAGTGGTGCCACCCATTTCCTATGCTGGGGTCGGGTGGTCACAAATTTGTCTGCCAGGGTGGCTGCCTCCTCGCAGGTAGCTGGCTTGCAGTCAATGACCCACTCCCGGACCTCTGGCAAATGTCCCTGTTACAACTGCTCCCGAAAGATAAGGTTGAGTAGCTCCTTGTGGGTAATGGCATTGCATCCTTCTACCCACCGAGTACCCCGGTGTATCAGCCGGGCCATAAAGTCAGTGTTGGTGTCTCGAGCAGTATTGTCTTCCATCTGGAACTGTTCCCGATATGTCTTGGGATTAACTTGGTCCTGTCTCAGCAGGACCTTTTTAACGTACTCGTAATCCTCACCCTCATTGGACTGGATCGTCTCATATGCCTCTTGTGTCCATCCGCTCAGCTGTGGGGACAGGAATATTACCCAGTTGGCTGGTGGTAGAGAGCACTGCTGGCACTGTTTTTCAAAGCTCCTCATGTATCCATCGATATCCGTGGTACCGTCTATAAACTTCCCAAAACTCTGGTGAGTTATCTTGGGTGGACGGTGTGATGGTGAAGGAGTTAACCAGGCTTGTAATAAAGGTCAAGCCCACTTGGTTAACCCTGACCCATGTGTTAGGGTCTTAGAGTGTCAGCTCTGGGACCCAGATATAAAAAATGTATTACTGCAACTGTATACTGATTTTTGCAACATTAAAAAATGATGTGATTTTTGCCTTCAATGGGATGCTGGGATCGGGAGATTTCTAGACTGTACGTTTCAGGGTGGGTTTGGCGGAGAAAGTCTTTGCAGAATGTGTCTATATAGCGGGGTTCTTGGTTATGGGATAAGCCAAGAATTGTATCCGGAGATTGAGTGACATCCTGGCATACAGCTAAGCGCATTACTCCGCCAACCTCATACCCTGAATACGCTCTTACGACTCACCGCCAGAGTCCCTGCTGCGGCATCTTTCAGACAAGGTAAATGGGTATGAAGGGGTTAAAATATATCTGCAGGTATATACATAGAGTCCTTAGTATAACAGGAGCTCCCCAGTATAGCAGAGGTATCCACATACATGCCCAGGTATACTGAACCTAGTTTAGGGGTTCAGAATGTGCTCACGCTAAGGTTATAAAGCTGAGCAGGTTTTAAAGTGTCTAAAAGTTTTAAAGTTATTTTCTCATGTGTGCCATAAATGAGGCTCGTGATTTGTAGGGAATATACACTCACTCCATTCATGACACCAGAATAGGAAATCATAACTTTTAGCACACAGAAGACAGGACACAATATATTTTATTAAATGGTTATAGTTTAATAAAGAACAAATTGTACGTAAAAGCGCACCACAAATTACCATAAAATAATGTTTAATACAATAAATACAACAATTACATATAAATAACTGTATACAGAAAAATAATCAATAATAGAAAAAATAAACAAATAAAAAATGATAACAATGCAGACAATAACAGTCCAACACACCTGGGAAACAAATTCTGTGAGTGGGAACACCACCCAGAGAGTTCTATTAGAGAACAATTCTATACAGGGTACACAAAAACCAAAATGTGCGTCAAACAATTGTATAGAAAAGTCTTGCAAGCACCCTGGTAAAGAAACCATGCCGAGGGGAAGGGGTACTAACCGTGAGAGGCAGCGGATGGCAAGCGCGACCACCAAAAATCCAGACACAATGACCGCACCGCAGAAATTCCCCTCCGCTCGCACTCACAGTCTCCTTCAAGCCGGCGTGCATATGCGCAGAACAGCCTCCCGTGACCACTACGCATTTCGCACCACGTGCTTCTTCAGGAGTCACATCGGAGGCTGTCCATGCGCATAATAACAAAACATACAGCCAATGAGGCTGCTCCCCCAATAGCAGGCACAGCCATTGCCTACCATAGCTAAATGAAAAAGCACAGCTGTTGCCCATAATCACTAGGTAGTAATCAGCCAGCAAGATACTCAAAAATGAATGTGATATAATATAGTAATATAATATAAAGTGCATATATACTATATTGTGTGTTTAAGAAGTGCACATAATGAAAGTATATATAAAAAAGAGATATATGTGTATATGTGTATATATGTGTATATATAATATATATATAATATATTAAATATATATAATATATTAAAAAAAATTATATATATATATATATATATATATATAGAGAGAGAGAGAGAGAGAGAGAGAGAGAGAGAGAGAGAGAGAGAGAGAGAGAGAGAGAGAGAGAGAGAGAGAGAGAGAAAGAAAGCAGTCAACCCAACAAGAAAAGATAAATGGCAACAAAAAAACCTGTATTCAGATGGTACAGCACAAACAAGACCAACGTTTCGGTCCTTGTAGGACCTTCCTCAGGGTGTGCTAGAGTACACTGGCCAGTGGATACCTTATATACCTAAACCTCAACCCACTGAGAGCAATCAGGATAGCTAATTAGTCCTATGATATATAAAACAAAAGGGGACAGCGCGGGCTACATAGTGTAAAATAATACAGGTTTATTAATCACAAGCTAAAATAAAAAACCTCACATCAATGAGATAGGACAAGTGCATCGAACACGAACACCAATGGTTATGCTGTTAGTCAGGAACAGTAGTCTCGTGGCTGCAGCGTGTAAATCTTTCTCTGTGCCGCCGGGTGTCTCCATCGTGATGTGTGCCCACTTCAGCGGCCCCCCTGGCTAAAACAGCTCACACTGTTTCTTCGCGAGTGTACCGGCGACTTCATCAGAGGTAAGAAATGAGTCTATCCTCCTACCTCATACCTTTACTCGCGACGAAACGCGTAAGGGCGCTATCTACAAGCACCAGGTGTTTAGCTCATAGTATTTCACTCAATTTTGGGTGTAGCTAGAATCTCCTAATAGAATAATTGAACATTATGGACTATATAAGGTATGAGGATAGACTCATTCCTTATCCTCTGATGAAGTCGCCGGTACACTGGCGCCGAAACGCGTAAGGGCGCTATATACAAGCACCAGGTGTTTAGCTCATTGAGCAATTGCGGGACTGGAAGGCAACTGTGGTGCTGCAGAACGAAAGAAGCGTGAGCTGTTTTAGCCGGGGGGGCCGCTGAAGTGGACGCACATCACGACGGAGACACCCGGCGGCACAGAGAAAGATTTACACGCTGCAGCCACGAGACTACTGTTCCTGACTAACAGCACGACCATTGGTGTTCTTGTTCGATGCGCATGTCCTATCTCATTGATGTGAGTGTTTTTATTTTAGCTTGTGATTAATAAACCTGTATTATTTTACACTATGGAGCCCACGCTGTCCCTTTTCGTTTTATAGAAGAATCGTGGAAGGTGGTTGTTTCCTGTGGATAGCTGCTCGGGTGTTCCATTGTTTTTTATTATCTTTTCAGGTTTATTTTATATTTTTCCAGTGTTTGCACTTTTTGGCTTTTTTTCCTTGTGTTTTTTCCTAGTGTTTCCCATTCCTTGTCCACTTCCTCTTTACTTGTTGTTTATTTTGTTGTTTGTTTGTTTATGTTGAGTAATATTATCATTTCCAGCTACTATACTTCTCCCTCATCCTATTATTCACCCATTTCCAACAGCTATCAATAGGCGCTGTGTATGTATGTATGTATATGTATATATATATATATGTGTGTATATATATATATATATATATATATATATATATATATTTATATATATATATATATATACACTGTATATAGTGCAAATATGTACTATAAAGTGCAAATATAAATTCAGTGAAATAACAATTCAATAAGAAAACTCATTGAATGTATACCCACATATAGGTCAAACATATAAACCCACATGATAACAAAAAATGACATAAAGAATAACATAAAGAATATCACTATATAGACAAACTTATCATATATATTTTAAAATTTGAATACAATTTTGAAGTTAAAAATACAATTAAATAAAAAAAAACAGATATGTAACTCATCTTAAAAAGGGTTTGAGTTCAATCATTTCATTAAACCCTTTAGGATATCTAGATTCAAATGTGTAGATCCAGCACTGCTCTCTTTTCAATAAGAGCAGATCCCTATCCCCTTGACTCTCTGGTTTAGGGATACGCTATTCCCATAAATTTCACAGAGCTGGGGTCACATTTGTGAACATCCTGAAAATGTTTTAATTGTTGTGTTAAGGGTAATCCCTTCTCTATAATTTTTGGAATATTTTTAATACTCCTCAGGTGTTCTAAAATTCTCAGTTTTAGTATCCTCTTTGTTTTGCCTACATATTGCAAGTTGCCCTTACATTGAAGTAAGTATTCAACGTGGGTTGTCAAACAATTAATGAAACTATGAACAAAGTAGCTCTTAAGTGTAACAAGTGACAGAGCCTTTTTATCTGTTTTCATGTGGGAACATGCTTTGCACTTCCCGCATTTATAATTTCCAATACTTCCCAGACGAGTTATTATATCACCGGGTGTCGTTTTCTTATGAAAAAATATAGTATTAAGTGCGAGTGGTCCCAAAAGTTCTTGTATATCCCAAAAAGTGTGAAATTAAGTCTCTCTGCAGCTCCTCACTCTCTCCCCCGTGATCAGCGGGGCAAACAACCGAATATATATACATATATAGCAGGGCGCAAAAAGAGAAGAGAAAACACACCATTAGTATACATTTAAAAAATGATTAATATTTATAATATGCATGAAATAACACTTACATAAAATCGGATCACAATGAATCCAAACTTCACTGGGGGAGCTGGAAAGAGGGGTAGATGGGAGCGTGGGTGCTACCACTTAGGCCAGATCTCAAAGAGGCTCGATGTTCCGGTGGTAGAGTTCGTCTAGCTCAAATACCAAAAATCCACCCCTGCACCTCGCGCTATTATCACCACAGTGAAGTTCCAAAACATAGCTGCCCGGAGGAACGTAATGACGCTGCCTCTCTGCTGCGTGTGACGTCACCAAAATTAGTTCTTATATCACTGGGTGTCTTTTTCTTATTCTTTACCTGGCTGGGAGCAAGTATTTCCTTCAGATTTTTAGCTTTTCTGAAAACTACTTGAGGTTTTGATTGAATTGATGGTCCTAAATCTCAAATTTAGTGGTACAGATAGTACTAAGAGTGTGTTCCAGCAGGTCCTTGAGTAGGCCATCTTGAAACCCCTCCCCTGGGTAGGGGAAGGCTGTGGGGGGTAGGCGAGAGGGAAAGGCCAGCCCCCGGTCAGGTGACCCTCCCACCGATGGCTGGGGGGCCCCTTACTGTACAATACACATTTCACATACTGTAAGAATGTGGTTAAGAACTTGCGAATGCAACATTGTAGTGAATTGTATTGTTTAAAAATGTTCTTAAGGTAGAGAACAAGACTTATGTATTGATATACTGAATGTACTGTATAGTGTAATAGATTTTTCACCTCTCTTAAGAAAAGATGTATGATCTTAATGTGAACCCTATAACAACCACACAACATTACAAATATTTGTGTAGAGCCAAAAAATATAAACATTTTATTATTTGTACTGTTAAGTACATGTGCCATTCCAAAACACCCCCCGCGGCCATTAACAAAGATATTCAGTGTTCCAGCTGGCAGACAATTACTGAAAATGAAATTAAAATAAAAAACACACCTAATTACGGGATTTTAATTTTGTAGGCGTTCCATGGGTGGAATCTCACACCTTGCCCACATAGTGGGAAGAGCACATTTTGCTACATCTGTACCCATGTACATTAAAGTAACTGCCATAATCAATCTGTGCCTAATATTGCTTCCATTTATTTGGGGAATTGTTTAAATTGCAGAGAATTCAATCTCCTATAATTCCATATACATTATTGTAAATATTTTATTACCCAGCTGTGTATGCTTTCAAGGTGTGTCCAACTAGAGCCAAGTGAAAAAAAATGCTATATAAACAAACACTAAAATATTGAAAAAGTATGCCTCCTAGCTAGATATGAATGTAACTGTGTGCCAACCCAACAATTGTCAAAGATTTGCGGTAATTAAAAAAAAGACAAATTACCTATAAATCCATTTGAAACAGAATTGCTAAGTGTAATATATGGTACAATACATAGGCCTTATTCAGCACGATAAAAACAATCATATTGTGCATGTTTGTTTATTCCCAAAAGACAGTTCCTTGGCTAGATTATACACATGATAAAATATTGCACCAGTTATTTTTTTTTACACTGATTAAAACTTATGTTTCAGCTTACAAAAAAGGAATTATTGGACACTCTAGAGACATTTCTATTTGTTTTCTTCTCTTGTGATACTTTCTGTTAGTCCAACATGAAATTAATATGTTCTTATCAAGATTATAAAATCCATTCTACCTTATTTATAAAGAAACACATTCCATTAAACAACTTCCATTTCTGTTAAAACTATGACACTTCAGCGACAACTGCCTGTAAGTTTTTGGGAAATGTAAAAATGGCAACAAATGTATTTTATTGGAAGCAATAGCACATTCCTCCACTTTTACCACTCGTCTACCAACTTGTAATTTGGGGAATTCCACCACAAGAGGAGTTAAGCAACATACATATTGTATTATATGATGATGTACCAAAGGATGCATATCTGTGTGTTAATTTGTCCTTTTTTTTTCATCGCAAAAATTATGACATTTCAGGTGGCACAAACAATTTGTGCTAAAGAAACCAATTCAACTATAATGTTCTTACATGTGACCGCATCTGTGGGAAAATTCTTAGTATGCAAAAGCTATTTTTTTCTTTGTTGTGTTCACAGGGGGAGATTTATGAATCTCCGATAAGGGAAATCAGAAGTCCATCAGCATTACCTGTCATTCAAGTCATTAGTAATTAATGCTGACTGAGCTTCCAAATCATCTCATATTGGTGCTGGCTTTGTAAACTTTTCAAGAAGTCCAGTAGATAATGTTTTCTACAGTCCACATATGCTGTAGTTAATATCCATGTTGTGTAAATCTACGTAATTACTGATTGTGACATAACAAACCTTCTTCATTCTTCAAAGCCTGTAAATGGTGAACCACAATCCTCAATCGGTTTGCTCGCAGAATAACCAGACCAGGATACCCCTTGTATGGAAATATTTGTATATACTGTACTAGAAGTGTAGAGCAGGAAAGAGGCAGGTAATTATTTTAAAGAGGGTCTGGAGTCAGCAGGAATTAAATCAGAACTCAAAAGTAGGTACGTTGTTTGTAGAAACAGGGAAGATGATGCACAATGTTTCTGGAGGACCCCTTAATCAAGTAAATCAAGTGACAAAATGACTAGTAATCACATAATGTATCCTGTGTTTATATCATAAACCCCACCACCTTGCTTTCCTGCCACGGTGATGTAACTCTGTCACTTCTTAATGTTATTGTAGGTTCACTATGTAATGGTAGCAATAACAGAATAAAGAAGTCCAATGTATTGCAATTATTTAAAATGTATTTGTATAACAATGAACTACACAATGGAATTGACTAATAATAAAGAATCAAAGAACATTTGTATGTATGTAGAAGCTTAAAATAAACATAGACCTTACTAGATAAATGTAAATAGTCCCTAAATGAACTGTAAGAGTAATATGATAGTGAATCAGAAGTTGCAAGATGTGAGGGACCACAGTGTGTATAAGTGATTAGTTATCTTAAAATCTTAATAAAAACTAGCCTTCAAGTGGAGTAGAAACAAAATAGTATGGACCCCGAAGACACTACTGCAATCAGTAGAAAGTATACAGTATATTGAAAGAAAGAAAGAAAAATCTATATTCATGTAACCCTGCTTCCCCCCCTTCCCCAGACTCTACGGTGGTGTCTAGGGTGCATGAGGGCAGATTACATGCGGTGTGGTGTGTACCTGTGAGGAACAGGAGGGCCTGAGCTTCCCACAATGTTGTGGGGGAGCCAGGACCGGGCTTCTGGGGTGGTAGCCTCCATGATCTCTTAGTGGTGCAGCGCCTCCATCTCCTATACTCCCAGGAATATGGGACAGGACCGGTATAGAAGAACCCCTTGGGTCCCAGGGTAATACTTTCCAAGTCACACACAGTCTTTGATAATAACGAATAGTCTCTTTATTTGACAGAGCAGCACTCTCCCAACGATATTGGCTTCCAACAGCCGCAACAACAATAGTCAAGACGGGTTATTAAGCCACTCGCCTTCCACCCCGATAATTCCTCCTCTCCTTCCCTCCAAGTCTCTCCTCCAGCAGGATGGTCTGGGCTAGGGCTTCAATACCCTGTGGCCCACCCCCGAGGTTAGCCTCGAGGTGGGTCTTGAATTCTCCCCATCACCCCTGGCAGTGGGGTGAGGCATTGGTCCACCAAGACTCTCGATATCACTATCCACTCTCACTAACACTAACTCTAACTCTCCGGAGTTGGCTGCTAAATATAGAGCTAGCCCCGCCCCTCGTGGTGTCAGCAGAACCTCCCCTCTTGCTCACGCCTGCAGCAGAGTCCAGGCCTGCCTCTACCACTCAGGATAGGGCTATGAAGGGGGAAAATCCATGATGATTACTGGCGCCTGATCTTAACAGGGCTTATCACAGTAGAAGGAAGATAGGTATAGCCTGTGCTGTTTACAGGGGGCTACAGTCTCCCTATGGTGGAATCCAATGGTCCCCACTTGGACCTATCTTTAGCAGAACCATCCTGCGGCGAACCACCTGGGAAACAGCACACATAACATTCATAATACATGGCATAATGAGGTAGTAAATGCAAGTACACTCGGGTACTCCCAACACGGAGAACCCTACAGATAGTGCCTTGGATCAGGCTTTCTTACCCGCCGTCCATTATGGTCAGTGACGGTCACAGCGAACAACTGAACCGGCCCATGCTCAGGCCTGTATGTAACACCGTGCATGTAAATACACCTACCGATGCTCCATATGCGTACTAGCTCACTAATCTTATCCTCATTGTGATACCCTCCCTGACCGAACTTGGTCCGAAGGTATTCCTGGACTGCCTCCCCAAGCCAACTGTCTCAGTTCTCTTCAATTTCTCTCATGATGGGCTCAGGCACGTAGGGATACTCCTACCCATGTGACTGCCGGTATATAGCGGCTATGGCCCGGTCAGCTCGACTTAGCTTGGTGAGTGTACGGTGCCCTGCCCTGCTCGGCAGTACCCAATATACAGGCTCCTCTGGAGCTACCTCATCGTACAATATACTGGGGCCTTGAGGTACAATACGTTTCTGTTCTATTTCCCTAAACCGGTGATCTAACTCATCCTCCATCTCCTGCGGAGTGAAAGAACCAGCTGCCCACCAATGATCTACTACATCGTTCTCAATTAACAAGAACCGCGTACGGTCCATCCCCTCGTGGTATCCGGTGAACAAAGGCGCCCACCATTTGTCGCGGTGTTCGTACTCTGCGGCCTGACTAGTGCGTTCTACATCTACACCTGGGATGATACACCGGACGTACCCGCATCAGTAGATCGCGAGCAATCTCTCCTTCCCTTGGCATTATAATACCTAGTGGGGTTCATTTTTGGCACCACTTTGTGGGTAGACCCCGCCTCTACTGGAGTGTGAGACCCACGGGCCCTCCTTCTAGCTGAAGGAGAAAACGGCACAGGGTTAGGTACAGGTATAACACTTGAATACGGTATCTCCCCATCGGACCCTTCTTCACTCAACTCCCAGTCCCGCAAGTTCTTGGAGTATTTGGGGTATTTACATAACTTATCCCTGGTAGGTCCCAGTGACACCACTCGTGACGGGGCAGGGGCAGTGGCCGGGGCAGTGGGGCTATGGTCCGGGGCTGGTGGAACGTCCAGGGCATGGTCCAGCAAGCAGGTGACACCACGCCAAAGGAACTTGTGCTTAGTGGCACTCTCTGCCATACTTTTGGTGTCTCGGGAAGGGCCTCGACTCCGTAGGGTAGCCAGGGCAAATGGCTGAGTCTATGATCTGAGAGGAGAACACTCCTCCAGGACTTCTCTTTCTGGTGGACCCGGACACAACATCGTCATCAGGATCGCCTGCAGAATCCCCATCCGCTCCGGGGTCACGCACCGGAAGTGCGTCGAGGACCTTTGGAGGCGGTGGTGGAGCATCCGGTACACGGTCGAACAAGTAACCCTCAAGCCTCTCTTTCTCGTTCGCTGGGATTTCGGTCTGCACCTGGCGGGAGTAAGGGGGTGGTGGAATCTCCTTACCGCTCCGCTGCTTTTTGATGACATCGGGCTCCTCTAGGGTCGTCTTGGTCTCCGTCGCACTGGGAGTCACCCCTATGGTGGGACTCTTACGGGCCTCCGGCCGCACCAACACTCGCCGTCGGATGGTTCCCGGACTCGTCTGCTCTCTCTTGATGTCTTTTGGGGTGGTTCGCTGGTAGGTACATCGCCACCAATGTCACGCCAATCTCGTCCTCTGAAGAAATCACAATCGGCTCCTCCGCTGGGGAGTCACCCGGTTCTTCTGCGATATAACCAGTGGGTATAGGTACAAAGTGTTCTCGCTCTGGTACTTCACTGCGGTCGCGCTCTTCTCTGTTGCTCGTTCGCTCAGTTTAATAGCGAGCGAAGCCTTGGTTCCTCCCGATATGGTATAACGGGGACCCAGGGCAGTCTTTTCTTTACCTTCCGCCACCTCCGTCAAGATTCCCGGAGAGGCACCCCGCGGGGTTCCGAACAAAGGCCACGGCTCGTTCGGCCAAAGATAAAATGCGCCACATTGAGGGCATCTGGCCCTGGTGCTTGGTACCGCGCCCGGTATTCCGCAGTGGACGAACAAACACCGAACGTATTCGTGCTCAGCTACCTCCACTACCAGTAGGCCTCCTGGTACTTGGTATATGGAAGTACTCATCTCGGACATGGTTCGCTCAGGGTGGAAACAGATCAGTGCTCCAGCTCCTTGCTCCTTGAATGCCAGACAAAAGTTAAGCTCCTCGTTTAGGTCTCCGGTCCCTCGGGTCGCTGGGGAGGACCCTCCTGATTGGCTCTACTTGCGTCCCCTCCCTCTGGTGGAATCCAGAGACTGGATCTTTTCTTCTTCAGTGTGACGTGGCCTGGCTTTCTGACCACTCAAGGTACAGGTGGGAGGGCTTTCGGCTTTCGCGCCGCTCCGCTCCCCTTGCAAAAAATCCGTGGTTTGGCACCAGATTATTGCACATGTCCCGCCACATTCTCCTAATAGTCTCTGTGCACAACGCACGTGCTTGCTCCAGGTTTGACGGGAACCGCCATTTTAGGTCACTGTCCTTGCTCCACGGAGCACATGTAGGGATGGACGCCATCTTGAATGAGTCCTCCAAACGCCCATGTGCTCTATCCTCAATGTCTAACGGGTATCTCGTACCTAAACACTGACTGACTGCTAACTGTGTACTCTGCATTCTGTTTCTCACTAAATTGGGGTGGCTTGTACCCCAGGCTCAGCGGAACTTCTCTCCTCCATGCACTGTAATGGATGTCTACCATGCAAGTGTTCTGTGGTGCGTGTGTGTGGGTGATAGCTATGGTACCTCTCTTCTAGGTATGGGGCGTCTCCTGCTTTTGGCCACTCATAGCGCGGGCCCTGGGCCATGGTCCCTGGACTGGTTATCAGGCTGACCCCCCCAGTTGCCTCACGCTACCTGCCTCAAGGGACTCGGTCAGCTCTAACTATTCACCCCTCCACGCCACCTTCAATGGGCGCCCATCCTTCTCCAACACTTGCTCGGATAGTGCATCTCGCTCTGCCTGTTCCGCTTTGCTATAAGCCGGTCCTGTTCTGACATATCTCAGCAGCGCCTCCAAATGTAACCCTGCTTCCCCCCTTCCCCAGACTCTACGGTGGTGTCTAGGGTGCATGAGGGCAGATTACATGCGGTGTGGTGCGTACCTGTGAGGAACAGGAGGGCCTGAGCTTCCCGCGATGTTGTGGGGGAGCCAGGACCGGGCTTCTGGGGTGGTAGCCTCCATGATCTCTTAGTGGTTCAGCTCCTCCATCTTCTATACTCCCAGGAATATGGGACAGGACCGGTATAGAAGAACCCCTTGGGTCCCAGGGTAATACTTTCCAAGTTACACACAGTCTTTGATAATAACGAATAGTCTCTTTATTTGACAGAGCAGCACTCTCCCAACAATATTGGCTTCCAACAGCCGCAACAACAATAGTCAAGACGGGTTATTACGCCACTCGCCTTCCACCCCGATAATTCCTCCTCTCCTTCCCTCCAAGTCTCTCCTCCGGCAGGATGGTCTGCGCTAGGGCTTCAATACCCCGTGGCCCACCCCCGAGGTTAGCCTCGAGGTGGGTCTTGAATTCTCCCCATCACCCCTGGCAGTGGGGTGAGGGCATTGGTCCACCAAGTCTATAATTCTATCAGCTCTACCTATAGACGCTGATTCTTTCGGCTCCTCTCTCTCTCTCTGATCCAGCACTCTGCGCCGGCGAGACCGCAGCCTCCTGATACTCCTCGGACCGATCCGCAGGACTCTTTTGCTCACGGCCTACTAATGGAACTGCATACTCCCGGCATAACTAACCGGCAACTCCAGACTCTCGATATCACTATCCACTCTCACTAACACTAACTCTAACTCTCCGGAGTTGGCTGCTAAATATAGAGCTAGCCCCGCCCCTCATTGTGTCAGCAGAACCTCCCCTCTTGCTCACGCCTGCAGCAGAGTCCAGGCCTGCGTCTACCACTCAGGATAGGGCTATGAAGGGGAAAATCCATGATGATTACTGGCGCCTGATCTTAACAGGGCTTATCACAGTAGAAGGAAGATAGGTATAGCCTGTGCGTTTTACAGGGGGCTACATTCATATTTTAGATAGAATGTCTAATTTTGGGAAAAGCTTTACATATCTTCTGGGCAGGAGATCTGAAATTGATATGTTTATAGGACATGATCAGTAAATAACAAAGATGCTATAAATAGACTAGTGTGAATGTCTTCAAATTTACAACTGTTTACATTGTTCAAGAATTTGCAAAAATAGTGTTAGGCATAAAAGTTTCGCCAGATAAAACCAAACTTTTGCCCGAATTTCGTGAAAATAACAGAATATAGAGGGTTATATGAACTGCTACCATTTGCTTCTGTGTTGAGTGTTAAAGGAATCAGTAGGCTGTTGTAGAAAGATAGAGATTGATAGAGTCCGAGAGTGAGATATAGAGAGTATGACACAGGGGCCTATTTTGCATGTAAAGTCAATGATAAAAACTAAAGGCATGTGAGGTCAGTAAACCAGGAACTAGCAAGTGATCCTATCGTAATACCTTCAGAGTAAGGGATATTTTCAATACATAAATATCTCTGGTTGGCACTACCACTGATAAATGTGTACGTGATTTCTAGCATACAAAGGAGGAGAACAAAACAAGGCTTACAAATAATCCTGAATGTCTCATCCACTCAGACTAGTTTAGTTCTGAAAATCTTGGCAACGATATCACAGGAAGTTAAATGTCCAGAATCCTAATGTGCAAATGCGCTATATATTCTGCTTAGACATCTTCCAACATACTGTAATGCCAAGAATTCAGAGGCATAAATTAGGTTACAAACTTAGTCATAGGGAAATAACAGTATATGCAATAGCTTTTGGCATTTGTAGAATATAGTAGTTAGTAAATTTCATTTATGCAACTTTTAAAAACCATTTAGAATCTAGCATCACCTCAGTGTCCTCTTGGACCTCTACTTTTCCCTTTTCTTATTGATCCATAAAAAGTACAGTATTTAATTGAGAAATTCGTCAGTATACTGTATATTTTTGAAAATATACTGGAGTAAAATTATATTTTTGAGGTCGCGATTAAAATTCTTAAGAACTGAGACCTGTTTACTGAAATTTGCTTCAGTTAATTATGAGTTCCTAATGCACAGCTCATACAAGCTGTGTTGAGTATTTTGTGGTATTAGTAAATTTCTTGCCAGAGTTGGGCAATCCGTCTAAAAAATGAGAAGCTACTGGACCAGTGTTTATAAAGTGGTGTTCCATTGCACGCTGGGGTGCCATGGGAATCTCAGATGGGTACAGTGGGATTTCCCAATTTTCCCAAAGTAGGGAGAAAGCAGAAAGGCTGCTAGGGGACTGGGCAGTTTCCTCCATCTTGATTGGCTACTGCTGCCAGTTTCATCCATACTCCCTCTGCCAGCTCTTGCTCCACTCCTCCCTCTCTGTCTCTCTCTCTCTCTCTAGCCAGCTCCACCTCCACTCCTCTTTCTCTGCCAGCTCTGCCCCACTCCTCTATTCTAGCTCCGCCCCCAATTTTCTCCCAGTCAGCTCCGCCAACACTTCTCTCTCTCTCTTTCTCTATCTCTCTCACTCACAGCCCCGCACCAACTCCTCTCGCTCTGCCAGCTCCGGTTGCCCCTACCCATCAAGATGTTGACCAAGGTATAAGTCAAATTGGCAGCACAAATCGCTGCCAGTCACATTGTTCTTTGTCCCCATGTAAAAACTGTTCATTCCGGTGTATGTTTGACTGTGTATTTTGGTAGGATTCATTGTGTTGGGCCCATAATTCCCTTAGTGAAGCCAGCACACAATGAATCCCTGGGCTATTCTTTTATTCGGGCTATGTGCAGTGTTGTGTCTCAGGAGTGACAGCTGTTATTCATTGATTTTGTAATTAGGGTGCTGTAAGGGTATAAAAGGGTCTAGACCTCATTCCCCCAGTAATACTTGTCCCTGAAGAAGCTCCTTTGCTGGAGGGAAACGTGCGTTGGACGCGCAATGTTGTCAGTCTCCTACTTGGAGCTGTTTTTAATGTAGTGTTTGCAGTATCCTGGGTGTAACTGTGAAGACCATATGAGTTAACTATTTATTAATCAATTCATGGTCAGTGTGCCTGCTATCCTTGCACCTTATGTGAGGCATCTTCACATCACACTGCTGTGTATTCAAGCCAGCACTGCTGTGTTTGGAAGTTCTATAATACAGCTATTATACCATCACATGCCAGCATTATTATTTAGACTAATCTCTATGTAAATGTGCAGGGGAGCTATATTTAGCAGTAATAGGATATTCAATCCTGTGGCCACCTACCTGAATATATTTATATACAACTCTACATTTGGTCTCATCGTTGCCCCAGAGGGGTTAATACCCTACTCATAGCAGTCCCTGTCTTTAACATCCCATCATATCAATTGGTACTGGGATAGTAAGAATAACTAATGACACGGTTGCTTGATAGCTATGATTTAATACATTTTTAATCCACATCACACGTTACTTTGGTAATATATGTTTTAAGTATTTATTAAAAGTTAATTTTTACACTTGGGTGGTGTGCATTTAAGTGAATTCTTTTGGGGGCACATCCATTTTGTGTTTCCCCTTCCCCTTTTCTGATGGGCTATGTGCAGTACTTGAAAAAACTAGGGAAGTGGGGAAGGGCATGGACTCATGTCGGGAGAGCAAGTCCTCAATGTTACAGTTGTGCTCGCCACAAACCGAGGCAGGACCATGGGCCTGAGGTGGGGTTATATATTCACCGACCTTAGACCACACAGACTGGTCTGGAGTGCGAAGTTCATAGTCAAAAAGGCCGGGTTCAGGGCTGGAGAGAACAGCGTAGTCGTTGGACGAGCCAGAGTCAGGGTAGGAGATATTCGGATAGTCGTAGTCCAAGCAGGGAGTCGGCAACAGGAAATCAAGCTGGTCCTTCTGCTTCAGCATAATTGCTGCAGGTTGGGAACAGAGTTTGCGTGAGTGGCGTCCAAGGCCTATGGCGCCGGTCTAGGAGAGGGAAGACTGACCGGAGTGGGCACACTGCCAGGCAGTACTGGTAACCCCGTGCTTCAGCGCAAAAGTTCAAGCAGGCCTCTGCAAAGGGAGAGAGAGCAGCAGGCCACGGCATCCTGCTGGGGGTGAATGCAGCAGGTAGTAGAATCCAGGCAGGCAAAACACAGGCCTCTGTGAACCAGGAACTCAGGCCTCAGCGTAGCAGCAGCAGGTCTGGTGGAAACTGGAACGAGTACAACGAACCAGAACAATAACAAGAGAGATAAGTAACGAGGGATAACAAGCCAGCGGCTTGTGGCAAAACACAAGTAACATCCAAGAAGGGTTATGCTCGGCAGAGAGGGATTGTGTGAATGCAGTATTTAAAGGTCAGCGGGCCAATCTCAGAAGAGGGATTGTAAGAGCATTCTCCCAATGAGAGAGCACAGGCTGGAACTGCAGTAAATAGCTTGCACAGCTGCTGTAGATACCTGGGGGAGTGTTCCAGGACTGCCCAGGTCTGCATGGCAAAGGTAACCAGTAAACTCATGTGTGGATTCCTTACACTCAAAGAGCGGAGGCATTTTTTGATCCCCGACAGTGAGGCGCCTATCTCTAAAGGAGGTATCGAACCGGAACTGGAAATTGCGGATTGGGCCCTAGCCCCCACGGCTCGATTACAATGGTCAGTTTGAATTTTCCACTCTCTTTAAGCCCACCCCAATTGGGGGGGTCATCGCCCACAGCACTGATTGGTATATCTCAGTCAAGTCTTTGGCCTCAGATTGGTTAAGTGAAAATAATCTCCGTTGATTAGTCGGCACCTGGTTTTCCATATTTTCAGATGGAGGCCAGGAAACCATGTAAGCCAACACCGATCTGAGCTCTATAGTTGTTCGTGCTTAGTCTCGGTGTCAGACACTAATTGGATATATGGATGGAGAACCGAGAGGTGACTATCCAGAATCACAGGACTATTCTGAGATGGACAGATTGTTGAGACATCCTTTGTAAGCTACCCTCAGCAGTAAGCTAGGAGTCCCTTGTAACCCCCTGTCTTGGTGACTTGAGACTGTATTTGTGTACTGTGTTGATCCTATTTGTTGTGGCCTTAATAAATCTAGCTTATTTAACTACTTTGATCTGTCTTGTGCTTCAATCCCAGTGTAATCGTTTGGTCTCCCGTGACAGACTTTTTCTGGTACCAGCAGTTTGATTGCTAGCCTCAGTGCTGAAATTCTTGTTGCCATTTCAGTACTGAGTCGATCTCGATATCGCAGAACGAGGAGTTTCAGGTGCATCATGCCAGGATTGAATCTCAACTTTTTCGCCCCGTTATAGTATCAGTCGACCAAACATTGATGGAAAAATGGCATCCAAGTATCGGTCTTAGACTAAGTAAAATGTGTTACCTCAAAGAAAGTGTTAAAATTGACATAGAGATCTGATAAGTAACTAAAATGCTGACAGTCATTTCAAAACCTGTGAATTAGGCGCATAACCTGTGAATCTGGCAAATCACTTGTTATTATTAAAAATATAAAGTGAATCAATGGAAACAGCAATTTAAAAGTCTATATATATGCGCAAGGTCTGTCCTGAAATGCCTTTTCACCAAAATTTTGTAATTTTGCTGTATTTGGGAGATACATGTCAGTGGGAGAAGAAGACAATGTGTCAGACAGAGAATAGTGAGTAAAAGAGATGTGTGTGTGTGTGTGTGTGTAAGATAGAGAAAAAAAGATATAGATGCAGAATGCAAGGAGTGCTCAAATAGGAGAGGAGGAGACCTGTGAGACAGGATATATCATCCCAGACAAATATCCTCCTCGGTCATCCTGAACAAAAATTCTAGTATGGTATTGTGACAGGGTGAAGTTACTTGCTGATGAATATGCCTGGGAAACATACCTGTGACTGCTGAAACCAGCAGTTAGAGGGTTAACCCAGTTAGAGGTACCTGAGCAATCAGGGCTGAATTAACACAGCTGTCAGGCAGCATGATAAAGATGCTACTGCTGGTAGTAGGTGGGTTCTCTCATATTCCAGAGCTGTCCAGTCCAGGCTGCTGGATCCTGAAAGATTGCCTGACTTTTCTCTTGGGACAGGAGTCCCCACCAAACAATATAATACATTTTTCTTCTTTATATATTTAAGAATCTGTAATTTAAAGTTGGTGACCGGTTTAGTTGGCCTACTTGCAGATAGCTTTATACTGTTTAGTTAGCCTCCCTACTCTGGAGTAGATGTTCTTTTTATGTTTTGTGCTTGCCTTCAAGGAATGGTGTCCCTAATGTTTATTTGACTGTGGAAAATAAAACCACTGAAGTTAAAAGCCTTACCCACTGTTTGTGACTCTTACTGACCACACCGTGAGGTCCGTCCTACCACAGGTATTGATTGAGCACAACCAGGTTTCTACTTTGTTAGGCAGATGTAATATTTGACCTTGAGCCAATGACAGACAGGAAAATTGCAGTCAAACTGCTGAGCTTACTAGTTTTCTTAGTCTCTGGATCTTTTCAGTCTACTGGGAGGGATGTCACAGCCAACATTCTCTAGATGTACTAATCGTTTTAAGAAGATTAATGGGGAATTATATATATGTAACCCTGGTTCCCCCACCCAATCTCACATAGGGTCTATCTTGGGAAAGCTGCTCTGGTTACTCATGGTAGTGTAGTGCAAACCTGCTAGTAACAGGGGGCCCTGGGTCCCCCGCATGGTGTTATAAGGGAGGTCAGGACAGGCTTCTGGGGTCTTGCCGAAATGTAATCACGGTGACAGCGCCTCCATCTCTTGCAGCCCCCAGATGTGTGGGAAGAAATCTTTGCAGGAGAACTATCTCTTCTCCTCCCTGATAGATTTCAGTCTCAGGCCAGGAGAACGTAGAAACAGTTGATCTTTATTCAGTCTCTCTCTCTGAATCACAGCAGTGCACAGCTTACACTGAATACCTTCTTATCACACAGGTCTTCACCTTTAGTATGTCCCTGGATCTTCACTCCCGGCCACCAGCCACCAGGAGCAGTCCTTGCCCTTCCCTTACCCCCTTGTGGGATAAGGGGAATAGTCTTCCACCTATCCCCATAGGGAAGGCCTCAGTAAGCAGAACCCTGCACTACTGAGTTGGAGAGATCACACCTCTATCACGGTAGAGGCACAACACTCGAAATGGAACTGTGCAACTCCTTAAGTCAGTTCCAGTAAGAACCAACCCCCTGTCCCTGATTGGACAGCAGGCCTGATTGCACTAATGAGGTCGTGAATCTCACTATATCAGGGTCTCTCTCTTCAGTCACTTGCTCCGAATTCAGTCATGCATGCGCTAGCTCACTAAGAAAGACTCTGACACAAAGTTCAGCTTCAATCTCAGTACATGCGTCATCCCAGGGGTAACACAGGAACTGCCGAGTTTTTGTATTACAATCTATTTATATCAAAGTAGGCTAACACTAGCCAATCATTCAATGCCACACCTATTATGCGGCAAAGCTTATCCAATTATTACATTAGTTAGTAGAAAAAAGGCACAATGGGGGCGGGGGTCTTGTCGGCTGATGCAAGTTTCACAGGAATGCCGTGTGTCCTTGCTTTCTGAAGTTATGTTTCGTTTTCTCTGTAATCAGTCGGCTTTAGGTCACTTTGCTACTTCCTTATTGCGTGGGCGTGGGCGAGAGTCTGTGCAAGCGGAATTTCACAGTCACCTCGGATAGAAAACAGTATTAGTAAAAAAGCACAGCAAACAGATATAAGATGGAGACGAGTGGTTTCTATAAAGCATAGAGATATGATCTCCCATATTCTATCCTTCACAGTCCCCCCTAGAAACCACGAGACAAACATAATCTTATAAAAGTATTAAAAAACTAAACCAAAAAGGATATACTTTCCCTATGACTAATCTTAACCTTAGAAAAACTACCTGAGGGTGTTGGTCGGCTGTTCATGAGCTTCTCTCATCCCCGACAACTGCTTGCTCGCTAAACTCGAAGACCTACAGAACATACACAAGGAGTCCCTTCCCTACCGAAAAACAAACTAGGGTCTGGGAACTTGATTGGTCACCCCTGTCACTCCAGAGTACTATAATGGACTGGTCTTATGTTCTCTCGTTTTTGTAATGGCATATTTTCATAACATTGGCACATTGCTCTTGTTCTCAAGGTTTTTGGCTTAGCTGAACCGCTCAATATCAATTGGAACTTCAGAAGAAAAAAATGTATTTTAAACTAACATTCATTCCAACTTTCATACAGACAATAGACAATATCAGGCACCTAAGATGGATGCTGACTCAAAATGGTTGCTTAGATCCCAGTGCTGTTATGTCAGACCCCCCCTCACGTCATATTCTCACTTTGTCACTCCCTCCTTTTTATTCTTAAAACATAGCTTTTGAGAATTAAGTTCATGATGATAGTCCAGGGATAACTCAGAGGACAAGGGTGCATGCCCTTCACTGTCATAGTCTCGTAAGGCGCTGCGGCCAATATGTCTTTTGATGAATTGAATAACTGTGGTCGGCATCTTCTTTCTTCACGGTACTGCTGTTTTCTGGCATCTGTAAAGAGTGGCATCCGAATGGGGGAGGGGGTCGCACACCTGTGGATCATACCTTTGCAACACGTGACACACACATATATGACAACAAGTAACACCCCCAAACACATCAAAACATTCAAAAAAATTGCTCCAAGTGATCTAAGCCATTCACCTAACCCCAAGGGTGATAATCTGTCACTTCCCTTTGTAAACCTCTTTTGAATCTCTTGTATTTAATCTAGTTCATGCTGCACATTGCTACACTGATCTGAAATATAAACACAACATTGTCTTTAATCAAACACATACCCCTCCTTTTTAAGCTAAAACATAGTCTAAAGCAATTCTGTTTTGTAAGGCCATAAGCCTAATCTGAACCTGTTCTTGGATTTTCAGAATCATCACAACATTCTATTACTGAGAATTGAGGGGGTTTGGTATCTGTGGAAGCTAATGCATGATCCTCACCCTGCACGCATTATATACATCATTCACTCAGAATATCAGAACAGACGATGTCTGCGATGGTCAACATGGCTGACTTATGATCCTTTCCTTGTGGCTGACACACGCCCCTGGGTGACCCCCTCCTTTCGGTGGAGGTGCAACACACTTCTGGATCAAAGTTTTGCTGCACATGACACATACATAGAGAGTGAAGAGTACTGCCAAAACACATACAAGAGCTTTCACAAGCCACGCTTCCAGGAAACCAATCCTCCCATCAAGGCTCAATTCTACATACACCTTAAATTTCTAACTTAACACACTCTAAAGAATAAAAAATATTGAGTCTCTGAAAAAATGAAATGTTCTGATAAAACCTGGCCTTAGCCTGGTGTCTTATTTTCCTCGTTGGTTAACGGTTAGAGTTTTGACTCGGCAAGACGTTAACTTGATGCGGCTGTGCTTTAGGTGACTCTGGTCTTTGGTGGAGCTGGAACGAGCTTTACTGTACTTTGGGTCCAGGAAAATGACTCTGCCGCTTTGACTTTGCTGAATTGGTGGTTACTTTAGGCCTTTTCCACCTGGGATGAAGAGCATGCTTGTTTAGGAACTACTTAACCTTTAACTCCGTCCCGTGTAGGTGCACTTTTATCATACCTTATGCCTAGAGAGACTCAAAAAAATGTATTAGTTGCATACAACTTATTGTTTTATTACCAATAACATGGTCCTTAATTCGTTCCTTTGGACTGCTGATAGTCATAAGTCATCCCATATGTGTCTCATAGGGAGATAATTTATACCTAGGAATAAATTCTTGTATCAATGTGTTTACTCCTGTCTTAGCATCCACATATAGACAGAGGTATTCCCTATTAATGTTCCTAATTCATTCCTCAAATTAAAACTAAGTAGCCAATGTGAACCTGACTTTGATACAATCTAAGTTCCTGAAACTTTAGGGCCTCATCCCTTGCTAACCACTTGTTTCCATAATTAATTCTATCCTGTCTGCAGGCCATATCCCTGAGACCTGGGAAACTGTCAGAGTTTGTCCCAATCTTCAAAAGTGGGGACAAAAACACTGTCTCAAACTACAGGCCAATATCCCTTTTCCCAATACTATCCACTGTTATGGAAAAATATTCCCTCCCAATTTAAGCAATTATTTTACCCATACAAATTTCCCTAGCCAATCCCTATCTGGCTTTTACCCCAAACACTCCACTGTAACGATTCTGCTAAAAAAATTGAAATGCCTTCTACATAATGCATACCTTATTCACTTATGTAACTGCTTTTGCAACGATGTATCCCCTGTATTTAACCCTATACACAAGACACAACCACAAATGAGAGGTGACTCCCAAATTCACCCCTTTCTGGCAAACCCATTCTAGATTACACAGCAATTTTTACAATAACCACTGCTTACGGACACCTTTGGAAAAATAAATGGTTAAAAGTTATAACATACATCACATATTCAGTTAATAGACAAATGATTTTGTATAAGACTTCACACTAATGTCTTGCTTTATATAACCTCTTTGCACTGTGCCGAGCACATGGTCAGCTTTATAATTTTAAAGACACTGCATATTCATCTGACTAAAGAAAAAATATTTTCTATAAGACTTGTTTCCGGGCAAAGAGCCATTTTGTTTCTGGGCGTTTCGCCAATTGACCCTGAAAAGATAAGATAACGGTACACCACAGCTTCTTCCTTAAAAATAATAATTATTGGATTGGAACTTTTGCTTAAAGTTTAAATACATGGAGCTTTATCCAGAGCCCTAAGAACTACATTTTTTATGACCTTTCAAAAATTAACCAACGGGCTTTTATATAGCTAAGGTTTATATAACTTCTTAACACACAAATAATGCCACACGCTCATGCTATTTCCCTACACTCAGTTTTTTTTAATGCTTTCTGTTTTGAACTTTTATAGTTTCACTGACTTCATTCACTACAAATTTATGCTATCTTGTTGCAATTCTGTCCTTTCTCAAGCTACACACACCTGTTTCTCTCCATTAATCAACACTCACAAGTCTAACCCTCACTAACTCTTCCTTCATCTCACCTCAGGACTTTTCTGACTATTTTGAGGATATGGAGGGGGAGGGTCAACTTTAGGGGTAGAAGGTGTAGTTTTGTCACTTTCGGGTACTTTCATATAACAGTAACTTTTCTTATCTTTCCCTCCACATTCTATTTCAGTGAAACCTTCCTTTTGAAGCTCAATAGCCACACTCAAAAATTTCTCAGCATTCTCCCACAATCCTCCATCTTTCAACATTCCTTTACATGCCTGGATTCTATCTTTCAACATTTTTGGTTGCAACCTTCCCGTAGAGGGTAAATCCAATATTTTAAACAACAATTTACATTTCTAGGAGACTCTTGTCTTCCAGCGTTCCCCGGGATTCAGTTATTATTTTAGACCATAGACTGGGTTGCAATCTCCCCGAGGACGGGACTCCAGCCAGTTTATACAGATTAGCAGCATTTTTGGTATATTTCTTTCCTTCTCGAGTGCGGACTAAATCTAGTGCTGTCTGTGCCCCTGTGGGCAACACATGTTTTTTCTTAAATAAGTGCAACATCTCTGAATTCTCTGTTCGTCCCACTAATATCTCGTGGCCGGTCCTGTGTCACCGTCTCGAGGGAACCACTGTTTGGTTACCGCCCTCAGACGCTGGGTCCCGGACCCCAGACACCCGGTACCGGAGACAGAGTACTATTTCTACGTCTCGAGGGAACCACTTTTCCAGGTTACCGCCCTCAGAGCATCAGTGCCTGTCCTGTTCCCCTTTACTGGGCTGACAGCCTGCACTTCTTGGTGCCTGTCCTGTTCCCCTTTACTGGGCTGACAGCCTGCACTTCTTGGTGCCTGTCCTGTTCCCCTTTACTGGGCTGACAGCCTGCACTTCTCATTCAGGGATTTTGCAATTACTTATCAGAAAATCAATCAGACAACCCGCAGTCTATTTCCCATTAATACCCACTCGGTCTCTTAAGTTCCCAACACTAATGCACTAATACACCTACATATACGAACTCCAGTCAGCCGACAAAAATCCCACTCCACTTCGGGCTCCCACTTGCGGCACTGACTAGCATATATAACATGTAAACATTCGTACAATTTAGCAACTTATAGGTGACCACAAGCAACTGAAGAGTATGATATTTTTAACAGTTCTAAACAGAGCGCGACTCTAAAGATCACACCGTTGTATCACATCAACGTGAGTGAAAGACCTAAACAGATTATACTACCTAGGCAGCAACCCACCGACTTGTCATAGGCAAGATAACACACAAATTGTATGCAAGAGCTTACCTTGACAATGAGGGTGATCAGTCCTCGGTTCGGTGTGTCACGGTCTCTGCAGCAAAATCAGCGACAGGTCAGTCTCTCGTGGTGAGCCGGAGTCACGCTCCCCCCCTTTCACGTTGGGCGCCAAATAATGAGGTCGTGAATCTCACTATATCAGGGTCTCTCTCTTCAGTCACTTGCTCCGAATTCAGTCATGCATGCGCTAGCTCACTAAGAAAGACTCTGACACAAAGTTCAGCTTCAATCTCAGTACATGCGTCATCCCAGGGGTAACACAGGAACTGCCGAGTTTTTGTATTACAATCTATTTATATCAAAGTAGGCTAACACTAGCCAATCATTCAATGCCACACCTATTATGCGGCAAAGCTTATCCAATTATTACATTAGTTAGTAGAAAAAAGGCACAATGGGGGCGGGGGTCTTGTCGGCTGATGCAAGTTTCACAGGAATGCCGTGTGTCCTTGCTTTCTGAAGTTATGTTTCGTTTTCTCTGTAATCAGTCGGCTTTAGGTCACTTTGCTACTTCCTTATTGCGTGGGCGTGGGCGAGAGTCTGTGCAAGCGGAATTTCACAGTCACCTCGGATAGAAAACAGTATTAGTAAAAAAGCACAGCAAACAGATATAAGATGGAGACGAGTGGTTTCTATAAAGCATAGAGATATGATCTCCCATATTCTATCCTTCACAGCACTACCTTCTCTGACTCACTGAGCTGCAAGGTGTGGGGAAACCCATGATTACTCCTGGCAAACCTGCCCTTACCAGGGATTGCTGTCAGGACAAGGACAGAATAATAGCCCAAAACTTATCAGGGCTACATACACTTTCCCAGTAAGAGGACCGCAAAAGGTTTTTTCTAAATAATATTGCTGGGTTGCCAAATGAGGTGGGTACAACTGATTGCTGTCACGCTCACTCTCACTGTCACGCTGCGCTCACCACAAACAGGACTAGACCGCGGGGCTGAGGTGGGGATGTATATAACCGCCGCCCTACAACCACGGAGCCATGTTCGGAATGCGTAGTCGGAGTCGTGGAGCTGGGTCGGGGCAGGAGAGTTCGGGGAAGTCGTGGTACTTGCCATGATCCGGGTTGGAGAGAGAAGAATGGTTGTTTATCCGAAGCCATGATTGAGGAGAGGAGAGAGCGGGGGTCCAATAACAAGCTGAAGTCCAGGGGTAGAGAAGAGACAGGTCCAGGTACAAGCAGGGGTCACAACACAAGTCAGGCAAGGCACAGGAACAGACAAGATCCAAAAAGCAGCAAGCACAGTACAATAGTGTTTATGTTCAGCAAAGTGAAAGTGAAACAGGAAGGCATTTAAAGGGGAAAGCACCAATCAGGAACTCGCAGATGACCTCACACATAAGCCACGAGCCGATAGGGTATTGCAGGATTGACTGCTGGTGTAACACAGCTGATGCTGCTAGTGCTCGTTGGCGTGCGGCGTGCGCGCATACAAGGAGTGCGATGCAGAGTGGGTGCCGTGGTGATACTGCGGGAGCGCGCCTCCACGGATGAAGCATTGCGCAGCTGCGTGCGCACAGATAGCGGTCTGTGAATGCCAGAGGTACAGCCACGTGATGCGTGCTGGGGGTGGAGCCTGGCGGTGATCCTGACAATTGCACATACGTAGCTTTAGTACCACCCAGTAAACATGAGGACTTATTTCATTATAGGACACATTTTCACTCTTTCAATGTGCAGGTGGCTTACGATATCAATGTGGAAATTCATGTAGCCATGAATGAAAGAACCAGGGATTCTTTGATGTCTTGATTCACTCATCAGTCTTCAGAGAATTTGAGGGAGGGATACTCCAGGGACGAAAAGCCCTAATGCATCAATGGGCAATGCATACAAAACAGAATAAAAAAAATATGTATAGTGGTCTTGTTTCATAGTTTGTATGCTTCTTCTCTGAATGAACACACACAGTCCCAGTAAGCTCAAACTCCAACACCCACCGCATCCTATATTTATATATACCAGGCCTGCACAACTCCAGTCATCGAGGGCCGCAAACAGGCCAGGTTTTCAGGATATGACTGAGCCACTAATGGAGCCAGCTGTGCTGAAGTAGGGATATCCTGAAAATCTGGCCTGTTTGCGGCCCTCGAGGACTGGAGTTGTGCAGGCCTAATATATACAGTGGTCGACAAATCACCCAAAAATCTACTCGCCAAACCAAAAAATCTACTAGTCACTTAGCCCCGCCCCCAGACTGCCATTAGCCCCAACCCCAGCCCACCCATAGCCCCTCCCCCAGCCTTGCTTTTAAAAAAAGTAATTGAATAAATTCCTACTAAGAACAACATTTGTTTTTGACATAACAGCTTATTTATTGTATTACATTTATACTTTACTACAATTAGTCCTTGTTACATAATTACGTGTGTGTGTGTGTGTAAATGTCGGATCTATAAAAAAAAGCCAGATGTGAATGACTAGTTTCCTGAACCCCTTAACAATATCTAAAGCAGCAATCCCGCCTGGGATCTTACCTGATCCGCAGTCCCTCAATGTCCAGCTACCCTCATTCCCGCAATGTTATACATTGGAGGGGAGGTGTGCCCTACATGTCTTCTGGGTTAGGGGGGATTCCGATGTCTCCCGTGTGAAGCTCGGGTCAGATCTGGAAGAAAGCAGTATAGGTTATTTCGGTGTAGGTATAGGGCAGTTAAGAAATATAGGATAAATAAGATATCCAGATCCATAGAGTGAGACAGAGAATGAGAGAGAGAGACAGAGAGAGTGTGCGAAAGAGACTGACAGAGAGAGTGTGCGAGATAGAGACAGACAGAGTGTGGGAGAGAGGGAGAGAGACAGAGAGAGAGAGGGCGACAGAGAGAGAGAGAGGGAGACAGAGAGAGAGAGGGCGACAGAGAGAGGGAGACAGAGAGAGAGGGCGACAGAGATAGGGAGACAGAGAGAGAGGGCGACAGAGAGAGGGAGACAGAGAGAGAGGGCGACAGAGAGAGAGAGAGGGAGACAGAGAGAGAGGGCGATAGAGAGAGAGAGAGGGTGACAGAGAGAGAGGGCGACAGATTCTGATATTCATTTGTCTCTTAGTTTTACCAACATATTGTAACCCACATGAGCACTCAATAAGATATATAATATAACTGGTTCTACAAGCAATATGTTTACTGATAGTATACTTCTTTTTAGTTACATTAGAAACAAATTCATGCCTGTCAATAGCTCGATGAGCACAAGCTTAGCATGTAGTGCAGCCCAAAAAGCCTTTAATATTCGGCAACCATCTGTTTAGTGTTACATTATTTTTAGGCAATGCACCAGGTGCAAGTTGATCTTTTAGTGTTCTTGTCCTTTTAAATATGATTACTGGCTTATCTGGAACCATATCTTCTATAATCTGGTCATATGTTGGTAAAACTAAGAGACAAATGAATATCAGAATACTAGAACATATTGGTAATGTGAGACGTAAAGTTATGACCCATCTTCTGTCTGAACATTTTATTAATAAACATCAAGGAGATATATCAGGCTTTAAATTTAGTGCCATAGATCATGTTCTCCCTCATTGGAGAGGGGGATACAGAGATCTGGAACTAACAAAAAGGGAATCTTTTTGGATATTCACATTGAAGACGTTAGTTCCAGATGGCCTAAATGCCGAGCTCGATATAGGAGTATTTTTATAGAGTTAGTATGTCCTTTTCCAATGTATCATTTTATTATTTTTTAATATATATTTTTAATATTTTAATATGTTGGATTTATTGGATGTTAATTATGTTTTCTTTCTTGTTCTCTTTTCCGTTTATAATTATTAGGTATCAACAATCGTCGTTTATATAAGATATTGTTTTACGTTTTTGTGGCTATGTTGTTTTGGGGGCAACATAACCACTAATATATATTTATTTATATATTTTTAATATATAGATTAACATTATTTAGTTCATTTGTATAATACTTATTTTAGTATTCAATTACTCATTTTTGTCATTTTATACATTTTATTCTTTGAAATTAGTATTTTCAAATCGTTATTGTATTTAATGCTTATGTTTTAGACATAGTTTCGTACCTTACACAGGAAATATATGTTTACTTGTTAATGGACCAATTAGAATTATGTAAGAGTTGTTACGATTGCACCGATCATAGCTAAGTATAGGGTATATATATTTAGCTATTAGCATGAATTAGCCACGCCTGATAAAGACGTCATTACTTCGAAACGCGTAGAGTTTGGCTCTTTAGCCATCTTAGAGGAGGAAGAGAAGCAGAGGGATTCCTTGTGGTGTCCTCCGTTCCGGCGAGCTGTGACGACACGATCCGGAAGTGACGTCACAGTGTCCAGACGCACGCGAGAGCTGTGAGCAGTGTGTACCGGGCAGTGAGAGTTGCGATACACTAAAGACCCAGCTGTTTACTGCCTTTACTTTTTAGACCTATGTAAGCCTCCACTTGTGACCTTTTATTGATAAATTTTGTTATTCTATCTGCACCATGGCTGTTCTCTCTTTTCTCTGAGATTGCTGACCGTATTTACCACACCATCCAAACTGGGAAGATTCACAGTTCCAGACTGGCACTCATGCTCTTTTTTCTACTTCGTTTGTGAGTAGGAATTTGGAAGCTCTCTAATTTTTTATTGACACGTTGTTACTGTATTACACTATCCACTTTTCTTCTTTTTTGTGCATCCGCGACTCTCCCCTGGATTTCGATCAACAGTGCACCTTCAGACTTTTGAAACAGTCTTATCTACAGGGTCGAGTGATAAGTGTTTTTTACCTTTGTATTTCACTTATTTTATTATTTATATGATTCACTGTTCACTGTTTTTTATACATTTATTGAAAATGTATCACTATTAATTTATTTATTCACTTCACTGTTTTTTGGGTTAAGTAGAGCGCCATCTAGCGTTTGTTCTATACTGTCTGGTTGGTTTCTATCTAAATAGGCAGCATTACTCCCCAATTATATTATTGAAACTATGGATACTAATAGTAGTTTCTCTAATATATTTTCTAGAAGACTCTTGAGAAATGCAGATTTTAATAGTATTCTGAATATGGATAAGAGTACCCCAATAGGGGAAGACAACATTTTAGAAGCAGAGTTTGAAATACTTGAGAAACAATTTACTAAAGATTAAAAAAAAATGGTGGGATTTTACCTTTTTGGAACAATACAAAATTTGTGACAGAATGCCAAGAGGTCTTAGATTAAAGAAAAACCCATCAATGGATCTTGAAGATAATTTTTTTTAGATAAATGGTATCAAATATTAGAAAAAGGTTCACAAGATCTGATTGATCTTGTTTTAGAACAGCAAAAGAAACACCTTTTACAAATAGATAAAGAAATTAATGAAAGTAAAGAAAGGATAGGTGATCTTGATCAAACAGCTTTGTTTAAAGAAAAGGATAAAGCACTCTAATTAAAATTAGATAAACTAGAAAAGGAAACCATCTCTCTCAAAGTGAAAAAATGTAATAGAGATGAGGAAGATTACAAAGATGGTCCACCCCGAAAGATAATACCAAACAATAGGAACATTTTCATCACTAAAAAAGATATTAGCACTGATCCACATGAGTTAAAAACTCCAAAAAATCCCGTAAATGAAAAAATAAATAATAATGGGGACAAAAGGGGAAAAGAAAATTATCATAAATCTAATAATAACAAAAAGAGTTATTCTGCCCCTGAGAGGGGAAATTGGAGGTCCGAACGTAAAAGGTCTCCCCCAAGACCTACGGAAGAACCTCCAAGATCCAATCCTCATAGTGAAAAAGCAAGGAGGAAAAGTGATAGTGAAGATTCTGAGGATGAAAGAACTAATACACATAGAGTCACAACAAGAGAGGAAAAAAGAGAACACATTTTCTCCAAATATTTCACAAATAAGAATGACACTAATAATTTTTTAGGGGAAGGGGGGTCCTCCAATTGGTTTTATCCGTTGAGAGAGAAAGAATCCCCATCAGGCAAAAAGTATACCAAAAAGAGAGAAAGAAACGAGGAAAATGAGGAAAGAGAAGAAAAGGAAAAAAAGAAAATCCCCAGAAAATAAGAGAAGCACAAAATATTTTTAATTTGAGCACAAGGATTTTAACTACGTCAGAGAAGGACATTATTTCTAAAGGATTGAAATTCGCACCACCAACAGGTCCAAATAGTTTTGGCCTGTTGTTGATGCTCAAATTTTTTTGCGTTTTTTTTTAAGTCTAAAGAGGTGGAAATTAGGACCAATGAAAATATTAAAGGTTTTCCTAATCCAGAAATGAACAAACAGGTGATCCACTCAGGCCTTAAAATGCCATCTAAATTCTATCTGGTCATTGTAAGGGTAAGAATTTGGAAGTCTTCTCTGAGCTGGTTGTAAAAGATTTTGAAAAATTAACATCCAAGAATTCTCCATTTTCTAATAATCTTACAAAACCAGAAAGGGAAGCTTTAATAAAAGTATTAACTGAAGATAGGGAAATAGTTTTAAAACAAGCTGATAAAGGGGGAGGAGTAGTCATATTAAACAGAGAAGATTATATTAAAGAGTCCGAAATAATCTTGGGAGACACAACTACATATTGTAAACTTCCTAGAGATCCGACAGCTCAATTTCAAAAAGAATTACAAGTACTTCTCAACAGAGGCAGAAATGATAGAATATTAGATGATAAAGAATTTGATTTTTTGAATCAGATCAATCCTAAATTACCCATCTTCTATTACTTGCCTAAATTACATAAATGCCCCATTAACCCCCCCGGGAAGACCCATTATAGCAGGTATTAATTCCCTTACCTCAAATCTATCAGCTTACGTAGACATTTTTCTCCAAAAATATGTTAAGATCCAAAAATCATATAGCAAAGATACAACAGATATTTTAAGAACTCTTGAAGGACAGATATGGGAAGATGATTTTTATCTCGTTACAGGTGATGTTACATCCTTGGATACGTCCATTAGCCATCAGCAAGGATTTGAAACAATAGACAAAATACTTTCACAAGACCACAATATGACTCATGAACAAGCTAATTTTATTTTAGACAGTATATATTTTATATTGAAACATAATTATTTTTGGTTTGAACAGAGTTTTTATTTACAAAAATGTGGAACCGCCATGGGTACTAAATTCGCCCCCAGCTACGCAAATCTTTTCATGTCAGTATGGGAAGAGGACCACATTTGGTCCATTGCTGAGCTGGGTACGAATTTGGACCTATGGCGGAGATTTATTGACGACGTCATTTTTATTTGGAGAGGAGATGAAGGGAGTCTTTTAAAATTCATTTCAAATATCAATGATATTGATTTAAATGTAAGATTCACCTGTAATTGTAGTAAGAATAGAATTAATTTCCTCGATTTGGTGATTTACATTGAAGAAGGCACCATTAAGACGATGACACATTTTAAGGATGTCGACAAGAATAATTATATATTACAAACAAGTTGTCATCACCCAAGTTGGCTTCGGAATGTGCCATATGGGCAGTTTAGAAGAATGAAAAGAAATTGTACTGATGATGCAAATTTTAAGCTTCAAACCAAATTTCTTGAAGAAAGATTTTATGAGAAAGATTATGATAAGCAAGTTGTTCAGCTAGCACTACAAAAAGTAGAAGATATAGAAAGAGATTATTTATTGAAAGATGTACCAAAGAAACAAAAACAAGACAAGAGTGATTTTAATTTTTCTTTTATTACTAACTATAATAGACAAACTGGAAAGATTATAAACATTGTAAACAAATACTGGCATATAGTTAAGAATGACCAGATAATAGGAGATATGGTTCCAGGTAAGCCAGTAATCATATTTAAAAGGGCAAGAACACTAAAAGATAAACTTGCACCTAGTGCATTGTCTAAAAATAATATAACAACAAACAGATGGTTGCCGAATATTAAAGGCTTTTTTGGCTGCACTACGTGCAAAGCTTGTGCTCATCGAGCTGTTGACCGGCATGAATTTGTTTCTAATGTAACTAAAAAGAAGTATACTATCAGTAAACATATATCTTGTAGAACCAGTTATATTATATATCTTATTGAGTGCCCATGTGGGTTACAATATGTTGGTAAAACTAAGAGACAAATGAATATCAGAATACTAGAACATATTAGTAATGTGAGACATAAAGTTATGACCCATCTTCTGTCCGAACATTTTATTAATAAACATCAAGGAGATATACAGTATCAGGCTTTAAATTTAGTGCCATAGAACATGTTCTCCCTCATTGGAGAGGGGGAGACAGAGATCTGGAACTAACAAAAAGGGAATCTTTTTGGATATTCATATTGAAGACGTTAGTTCCAGATGGCCTAAATGCCGAGCTCGATATAGGAGTATTTTTATAGAGTTAGTATGTCCTTTTCCAATGTATCATTTTATTATTTTTTAATATATAGTTTTAATATTTTAATATGTTTGATTTATTGGATGTTAATTATGTTTTCTTTCTTGTTCTCATTTCCGTTTATAATTATTAGGTATCAACAATCGTCGTTTATATAAGATATTGTTTTACGTTTTTGTGGCTATGTTGTTTTGGGGGCAACATAACCACTAATATATATTTATTTATATATTTTTAATATATAGATTAACATTATTTAGTTCATTTGTATAATACTTATTTTAGTATTCAATTACTCATTTTTGTCATTTTATACATTTTATTCTTTGAAATTAGTATTTTCAAATCGTTATTGTATTTAATGCTTATGTTTTAGACATAGTTTCGTACCTTACACAGGAAATATATGTTTACTTGTTAATGGACCAATTAGAATTATGTAAGAGTTGTTACGATTGCACCGATCATAGCTAAGTATAGGGTATATATATTTAGCTATTAGCATGAATTAGCCACGCCTGATAAAGATGTCATTACTTCGAAACGCGTAGAGTTTGGCTCTTTAGCCATCTTAGAGGAGGAAGAGAAGCAGAGGGATTCCTTGTGGTGTCCTCCGTTCCGGCGAGCTGTGACGACACGATCCAGAAGTGACGTCACGGTGTCCAGACGCACGCGGGAGCTATGAGCAGTGTGTACCGGGTGTTGAGAGCTGCGACACACTAACGACCCAGCTGTTTTCTGCCTTTACTTTTTAGACTTATATAAGCCTCCACTTGTGACCTTTTATTGATAAATTTTGTTATTCTATCTGCACCATGACTGTTCTCTCTTTTCTCTGAGATTGCTGAACGTATATACCACACCACCCAGACTGGGAAAATTCACAGTTCCAGACTGGCACTCATGCTCTTTTTTCTACTTCGTTTGTGAGTAGGAATTTGGAAGCTCTCTAATTTTTTATTGACACGTTGTTACTGTATTACACTATCCACTTTTCTTCTTTTTTGGGCATCCGCGACGCTCCCCTGGATTTCGATCAACAGTGCACCTTCAGACTTTTGAAACAGTCTTATCTACAGGGTCGAGTGATAAGTGGTTTTTGCCTTTGTATTTCACTTATTTTATTATTTATATGATTCACTGTTCACTGTTGTTTTATACATTTATTGAATATTTATCACTATTGATTTATTTATTCACTTCACTGGTTTTTGGGTTAAGTACTGTAGAGCGCCATCTAGCGTTTGTTCTATACTGTAAGGAACAGATGATTGTTATTATGTCCTGATATGTAAAACCATAGAATTCAAAGAGGGTGTACTTTCTTTTTCACACAACTGTACAGTATAACGTGTACAGTATTTAGCATGCATTCAACAAACATTAAAGGTAGCCTGGCAGTCTACTCGTGTTGATCTGTGTGAAATTTAACACAAAGCGATCACAGAGTGAGACCGTGTGTGTGTGGGTAAAGATAGAGTATACAGCTCACTCACTGTATATAACCTTGAAGGCAAAAATGCATGAAATATTTCAGTGTGAAATGTTATTAAAGGCGATTATATTAATCTACAGTATCTATCACATACAGTACAGTATACGCTGTGCTAAACAAGTGTGAAATACAAGCATTTAGAAAAGTGTCTACAAGTAAAAAAAGGTACGTTTAAAATATATTGATTTTCGTCTTCCCCCACCATCATCTTCATCGTCTTATGGCTGTCGATTTGACGCATTCATTTCTGGGGGGGAATAAAGAGGACAATGCTTTAAATATACAGGTAGTGTATACCAAACTGCACATGCGAGAACTCACACTCTAGTGCGCATGTATCAATGCATTTACAGGCTATTCGTGTCATAGGTAACAAAGGTTAACACAATATTGTACATTATATTTGCAGTATATTTACCTTCATTAGAAACCTTGCCAACCTTCCTGATGTGGATGATATTGGGACAGGTAGCCAGACTGAGCCATAGAGGTAAAATCAGGGTTTGACTGCTGCTGATAGTAGTCAGGTAGGACCAGGTAGCCATACGGACCAATAAAGGTATTATCAGGTTGGGGCTGCTGTTCCAGCTGATACTCAGATGGTGGCACATTGCGAGATTGGGAAGTACGATTATTCAATATCTTGGTCCAGTTTCTTCTCCTTTTGAAGATGCCATGATCAAACATACATAACCTTCTCTGCTCCCTGGATGTGGGGGTGTCCTAAAAAAGCAATCATTAATTGACAAACTATGTCACACAGAATTATTCCACCCATGAGTCGTAGGTGAATTTTTGAAGTATTGATAATTGGCAATGATATTACCTTATATTTCTAGTACAGTGGCTTTTTTAGCTTTTCCACATTAATTGCTGAAAATATCATATATGCGAAACTGCATTCGGGTTAATTATAAGCAGTTGACATTGCACTCTGTGCCCCAAGAAACAGTCGGCAGTGAAGACAATGTATGAGAATGCACTGAACATTTCTGTTTTGTAAAAAAAAAAGCTGTGTGTGCTGTGCACGCGCATAGTAAGTGAAACTTCATTGACTTTTGTCACAGAAATTGACTTATAACGCGCGTGCTCGGCACACATGTGTCAGTGTGTCAGTCAGTGAGTATGTATGTGTTTGTTTGTGTGTGTGTGTGTCAGTCAGTGTATGTATCTGTGCCGGTCAGTGTATGTATCTGTACCGGTCAGTGTGTGTATTTGTGTCAGTCATTTTGTGTGTGTGTGTGTGTGTGTGAGTGTATGTCTCTCTCTCTCTGTGTTGTGTGAATGTCTCTCTGTGTCGGTCAGTGAGTGTATGTGTGTCAGTCAGTGTGCGTGCGTATGTGTGTCAGTCAGTGTGTGTGCGTATGTGTGACAGTCAGTGTGCGTGCGCGTGCGTCAAAGTGTGCATGCGTCAGTGTGTGTGTGTATGTGTTTATTGGCAGCAGTACCAGCATCATGAATGTTGAGCGGGTGGGGGAGCTCACATTGGGGGGGAAGGAATAGGCACATCATTCAGGGGCGGTGTTCGGTACATCACTGGGGTGTGCGTGCGTGTGTCAGTGTGTGTCAGAGTGTGCGCGTGCGTGCGTCAGTGTGTGCGTGTGCGTGCGTCAGTGTGTGCGCGTGCGTCAGAGTGTGTGCGCGTGCGTCAGAGTGTGTGCGTGCGTCAGAGTAAGTGTGAGTGTGTGTGTCAGTCAGTGTGTGTGTGTGTGTGCGTCAGAGTAAGTGTGTGTGTGTCATTGTGTGTATGTGTCAGTCAATGTGTGTGTCAGTCAATGTGTGTATGTCAGTGTGTGCGTGTCTGTCAGTGTGTGTGTGTCTGTCAGTGTATGTGTATCTCTCTGTGTGTACCGTATGTCTCTCTGTCTGTGTCCTGCCCCCTCTCTCCTGACTCCCCCACCCCCGACGGAGCTGCAGACCCGGGGGGCTCAGTCTGAGTCTTGTGAGCAGATACCCCCCCCACCCCCCGGCGGCGCGCTCAAGCTCCCCCCTTCCCCACCCCCCGGCGGCACGCTCAAGCTCCCCCCTTCCCCACAACCCGGCGGCGCGCTCAAGCTCACCCCTTCCCCACAACCCGGCGGCGCGCTCAAGCTCCCCCCCCCCGGCGGCGCGCTCAAGCTCCCCCCCCGGCAGCGCGCTCAAGCTCCCCCCTTCCCCACCCCCCCCCGGCGGCGCGCTCAAACCACCCTATTCCCAGGCGCCGCTGCCAGCCGCTTCTGCGCATGCGTGGCGCGCGGCATGGCAGTGGGCGGGGAACGGCGCCGCAGAGGAGTCTCCCGCCCCGCGGCAGAGGAGTCTCCCGCCCGGCGGCAGAGGAGTGTCCAGCCCCGCGGCAGAGGACTCTCCAGCCCGTGTATCCTGTGGCAGAAAGCCCACCTGCGGAGGTATGTGTATGTGTTTATGTGTGTTTGTTTGTGTCAGTGTGTTTGAGTGTGTTTGCTCCGGGGGCAGGGGGACTTGCAGGGTGACAGAGGAGTGCAAAGCCGGGGCCATGAGTGTTTGCTCCGGGGGCAGGGGGACTTGCAGGGTGACAGGAGTCTGTATGCTTCTGATATAAGAGGAATAACAGCGGTGGGACCGGAGCAGCTTCAGACAGCTGACGGAGTTCCCCCACCAGCGCCTGACGTCACTGGGACGTATAATAGCGTTAGGAGCGGCGCCGGCGGCTATCGCCGCCGCCGCCGCATATGTCTGCGGCCGTGTGGGGGGAGCGGGGGCCATTAGGAGCGGCGCCGGCGGCTATCGCCGCCGCCGCCGCATCTGATTTGTGGAGCGGGTGTGATGTCAGTGTTGGGGTCGGGCTGAGCCAGAACACAGCCCGGCCTCAACTGCCAGCACTGACGTCACATCCGTTTCATTTCTGTCTCCACAATTCTTTTTTGCCCTAGTTTGAATGAGGTGCCACTAAGGAAGTTTCACTTCAAAAAAACAACTGAAACAACCCAAATTTGATAATGTCTTGATCAAGGCCATATAACAATGAATTCTTGTAATGCATACTGTAGCAGTATCCGACAGGCACCTGTTTCAGACATATTATACTGTATGTACTCTACGTCCACCACATAGGCAAAGAAATTCCATTTGCCATCTGCAGTACAGGCGTCAAACTATAAACAAACAAATCAGAATTCCGTCTAACATATCCCTGTGAAATACAGCTGTGAATAACAACATGAAGAGTTGCTTAGAGTTAAATGGGATATATATTGATTATATCTCCCAAAAAAACTATAGATGTCCGCGCTTTTGTTGAGGAGAGTCAGAGAAACCAACAAGCTATATCTGTATGTCATTTAAATTTTTCCTTTTTTTAATTGTATTTTTTTTAATTTTTATGTTTTTGCTTACCCATTGACTGCTAGTGTATTTATGCTGCTTGAGGGTATAGATAAATACAGTGACAGGCAATTAATATTTTGGCAAATGGTTGTTTTGAATTAATTGTTATGTTTTCTATTTCTGTTTATTGTTTTGAGTAAATTGTTAAGTATTTGTAGGCTTGTTTTTATTACATTTTAGGATTGTTTAGGCATTTAATTTATTTAATTGTTCTGTTGGTTAGGGTTTAGATTTCTTTTATTGTTCTAGTGGTTAGGTGTTTGATTTATTTAATTATTCTGGTGTTTTGGTGTTGGATTAAATTTTTTCTTCTGGTGTTTAGGTATTAAATTTATTTTATTCTTCTGGTGTTTAGGCTTTTGATTTATTTTATTCTTCTGGTGTTTAGGTGCTTGTGTATTTTTGGTGCTGTTGTTTTTTTTAGGTTGCCCATTGACTGCTATAGTGGCTTATCATGCCCATATTATTTGGGCATGATGTACCACTGTGCCAATCAATGAGTAGAGGGTGGGGATACTTTCCCCGGGGTGGGTGGTTGGGCCGCCAGGGTGGGTAGCAGGGGAGGGTGGTTAACCCCTTAATTACTTCAGCGGTTACTAACAGAGAACATGGATGTGGAGATCGGTGATGTGGATGAACTTCATCCTGGCAAGGGTAAGTAGAAGTTTTATTTACTTTATGCTGACTGGATAATGTTTTATTTTGAATGGGCAAATGAGCTATTATCCACATCTGGATAATAGTAATTTGCTCAGAACTGTACTGTATGTGTTGGGGGGGGGGGCTGTTGGTGGCAAAGGACGTGGGTACTAGGGATGTTGTGTTATTTAATGTTTCTTGGAGGTAAAGGGATTGGATGAGGAGGTAGTTGCCCCAAAGGTTGGTAGCCGGAGTGGTTAACCCCTTCGTTAACATAGTGGTTCCCATCACTATGATAATGAAGGGGTTAACAACTCCTGCAACATTCCTGGCAGTTTTTTTAATTTTATTTTAATACTAGTGTACGTGAGCAGGGGTCTCCAGAACAGAAAATCATTAATTTCAGGTCTGGGGACACTCTGCTTCCTGAGATACAGGCCGGCAATGTTTAAATGTCCCACGTCACCGGGACATTTCAATGCATTGGAGTTTCCGGCACCCTATAACGTGGCCTGTATCTCAGGATGCAGTTGGTCCTCGGACCTGAAATAAACTTGGTTCTGCAACAGACACCCTGCTCATGCACACTAGTATTAAAATTTTAATAAAAACACGGCGATCTCCTGAGAAAGCTGTGCAGGGAGAGGCGGGACTTCCTGTGCATCTCTGATTGGATAAAATCGCAGGCAGGAGAACATAGAAAAATATCAGGTGACTTTGCTGCTACGCTATATGGTTTTGGCATTTTCCCGCCGCATGTTTTGAGAGGGGTTAAGATTCTTTCTGAATACCGTTATAACTTAAATGACAAACCGTTCGGCGGTTACTAACCACTAAGGTGATTAAGGGGTTAGTGGCCATTAGTTTGTTTTTTTATTGTAATGTTCCTGCCCACAGAGGACGGGGAGGAAGACAAGGATGCCCTTCATCCTGGCAGGGGTAAGTAGAACTTTTATTTACTTTATGCTGGTTCGTTTTATTTTTAATGGGCAAATGCACTATTATTCATATCTGGATAATAGTAATTTCTCCCATTACAGTACTGTATGTGTTGGGATTTGGGGGTTGTATTGCACTGTAATGTTATTTTTGAATGGGAAGAAGCGCTCAGCCATCTTGGGTTAAAAGCACTTTTACCCATTCCTGTTGTTGGTATAGGGGGTGGGTGAAGGTACTAGCTAACCCAGGGTGGTGTGTAGGCCTTGCAGGAGGGTAGCACGAGGGGTTGACCCCTTCATTACCTTAGCGGTTGTAGACTTCGGTTTTAATACTTTGTGTATAAACTGTGTTTGTCTATTATTCTGCTCTGTTCAGGACAGAAATTTAAAATGGAGGCATTCCTTCTCTTATCTATTTTGGCATAATGTCATTTTAATGTTAAGTTTCTTGTAAAGTTGTTAAGATTTATAAACAGCTGAAAACCATTAAGTTCATTGCTCGGTGCAAAATATAGGCCTTTATTTATTACTCTCTCCTGTTCCAAAGGGAGTTTCTTTAAAGATAGAGAAAACTGGAGTTTTTTTTTTTTTTTTATAACTTGAAATTTTTATTGGTGTAAAGTACAGGAACAGTTGATATCACAGCAGGTACATATGCAAATAAAGTGAATTATAAATGTGAATTAATTTATATAATAATAAAAGAATGACAGTACATTGCGTTATGAATGGTAACAAGATAACACAAGACAGGACTAGACTAACCGAGATATCACCCGGCCCGCGGTAGATCGGCTACTTTCATATTCATAGCTTGAGTATAGCATGCTGCCGGGTGAGATGGGGTGGGAGTGACAAGGGGGGGGGGGAGAGGGTATTAGGGTGGGATGGGTGGGCCTGCTTTTAGGTGAGGGAGGGAAACTCCAAAAATTACAGTTATATTTGGGGATTCTAGACAACATCCTGGGTAGGTAAGTTTCAGATTCCTTTCTGCCTGGGACTTCTCATGTCCTATTGTTCATGTTAACAGTGAGCTTTGTGTAGGGATGATGTTGGAACAGCCAAAGGAGAATGCATCTAGAGCTATCAATGCCATATTGTGGCACGCTCCACCCCGGGGATGTCTGTTTGGGCCAGCCATGGTATCCAGATTTTCAGATAATTGTTGCCAGTGTCATTGACCAAGCTTGTTAATTTCTCCATCTGGCAGACATGCCAAATCCTGTTCCGAATCTTGGGGATGGAGGGGATCTCATTAAGTTTCCATACTGCTGCGATCTCGCACCGGGTCGCTAGGGCAAAGTGCCCGATTAATTTATTATTTGCTTTTGAGAGCCCTTCTAGTGGTCTGTTCAGGAGGAACAGCCACGGGTCGAGGGGAATCGAGAGGCCCAAGATCCTCTAGGTCCAATTTCCAATTTCTTCCCATAGGAGGGCGATCCGGGGACAAGACCACAGCATATGTAACAGGTCAGCCGACTCTCCGCACTGTCGAGGGCACAGCGGGGAGAATCCCGGCACATACCTTGATAATTTTAATGGGGTGTGGTACCATCTCATTAGGACTTTATATGCATTCTCCTTTAGTGTGGTACAGATTGAGCTTTTGGCAGCTGCTAGATAGATATCGCACCAGTCCTCATCTTCTAGGGATTCCCCAAGGTCAGATTCCCACTGAGATCTGTATCTCGGGTGTCCCTGTCCGTGGACAGCAGAACCCACCACTTCTCCGTATAACTGCGATGTGAGTCCCGAAGTGTCTGATTCTGCCAGACAGAGCTTTTCAAAATTGGTCAGCGCTGGATAAGGGGCTAGTTTATTATAAAATGCTCGGACCTGGAGGTACTTAAAAAATTCAGAATGGGGGATATGCTTTTCAGATCTGATTTGCTCAAATGATTTAATTTTGTTGCCACAGCCCTCCAAGTCTCTAAGGCGCGTATAGCCAGCCGTTTTCCAGCTAGAGGTACTACTGCACTGCAGACCAGGAGCAAAGTCGGGGTTCCCCCAAAGGGGGGACATCAGGGAGTTTTTGGTGGTGAGGAAGTGATTGTGATTTGACGTGGTCCATATTGACAGCGAGTTGTTCACAGAGGAAAGCGGCATGGCAGCACCTGTATGTGCTTTTTGGGGAGCTAGATCAAGGATTGCAGCTCTATCGGGGCACAGCTTGCCCTTTCTATTTCCACCCATCTTTTCAATGCAGGGTTGGAATGCCATTGGACAATTTGGCTTAATTGCGCCGCTTTATAGTAGGACCACAGACAAGGTACCGCTAAGCCCCCTGCTTTGGAGGGTCTTTTCATGGTCAATTTGTTTACTCTCGGTTTTTTACCGCCCCATATAAATTTGGAGATATCAGACTGAAGCGAGAGTAGGTCTTTCAGTCTCAGTGGCACCGACAGTGTTTGGAATAGGTATAGGATACGGGGAAGAAGATTAATTTTGATACTTTGTATCCAACCTATCCAAGAGATTCTCTGGGAGGACCATTTTGAGATGTCAGCTTTTAGTGATCTGAATAGGGGGGGGGTAGTTTGCCTTATAAATGTCTCTAACATCCTTAGTAATATGGACTCCCAAGTATTTAATCTGGTTCTGTTTCCAATTAAAATTGAAATTAAGCTTTAGTAGCTTTTCAACCTAGGTGGGGAGGCTGATGTTTAGAGCTTCTGATTTAGATTGATTGATTTTGAATCCAGATATTTTAGTGAATTTGTCTAGCAGATTAAATAGATTTGGCAGAGACGTGAGGGGTCGAGAAAGTAATAATAGAATGTCGTCAGCGTATAGAGCTCCTGTGTGGAATTGCGAGTCAGTATTTACCCCAACTAAATCAGGACAGCCACAGATCTGAGCTGCTAAGGGTTCCATGCATAGGGCAAACAGGAGGGGGGATAACGGGCACCCCTGTCTCGTGCCACTTTTAATTTGGAATTGGGCAGATGGAAAGCCCTGGTGTAGGACCCTAGCAGTAGGGCCTGAGTAAAGAGCCATAACCGCTTCACTCACCCTTTCCCCAAATCCAAACGCCCCGAGCGTCTCTTTTAAATATGGCCAGTCGATCCTGTCAAACGCTTTTTCGGCATCCAGACTTAACATCATAACTTGTGATTTTCCACTGTTAGCCAATTCCATCAGATCAATGATTCGTCTGGTATTATCCGCTGCTTGTCTACCTTTAATAAATCCGAGTTGATCTGGATGTATCAGTATGGGCAGGATCTGACTTAGTCTATTGGCCAGCAGTTTGGCATAAATTTTAATGTCAGTATTAATCAGGGAGATTGGTCTATAGCTTTTGCATTCAAGCGGATCTTTGCCTGATTTATGGATTAGTTATATAGACGCCTGGAGCATCTCTCCGGGGATTGGGGCTCCCACCAGTATTGCGTTAAACATTCGGAGCAGCCTTGGGGTAAGCACTTTGTGAAACTTTTTATAGTACAGCCCCGAGAAGCCATCCGAGCCCGGGCCTTTGATGGTTTCAATTCTTTTATCACCGTGGCTAATTCCTCCCCAGTGAAATCCGCCCCTAGGCCCTCTCTTTCCGCCTCAGTGAGCTTTGCCAAATTTGAGTTTGCTAGGAAATCTCCTAGTGACTTACTCGTTTTTGTGGTGTGTGCCACTTTCTCACCGTTGTATAAAGATTCATAGAATTTACCAAATTCATTAACTATGATTTTAGGATTGGCCGAGGTGGAGCCTGACTTCAATCTAATCGCTTGGATATTGTAGTTGGTCTGTCTATTACGTAGCAGACGGGCCAGCATCGTATCTGGTCTGTTAGCCTTTTCGTAAAATTTCCTCTTGGATCAACATAACGAATTGTCTGCCCTGGACGTCAAAAGCATATTTAATTCAATCTTAGTATCTTTCAAATCCTTGAGGACCTGCGGATCTGGGTGTTTTTTATGTGTCGCAGATAGGGAGCTTAGTTTAGACTGAAGGGTGATAATTTTAGCGTCCCTTTCCCGCTTGCGTCTCGCCGCGACACTCATCAACGTGCCTCTGAGGGTCGCCTTGTGAGCCTCCCATAGAGTTAACTGGGATTCCACAGAGCCTGTGTTGATTTCAAAGAATTGGTTAATTTCTTTACCAATGTGTTCGCATATATCAGGGATTTTTCAGAGGGATTCATTGAGTTTCCAATTTGCTCCCAGCCTGCCATGTTTAATTTGGTTACACCTTAGCTCAATAGGTGCATGGTCTGACCATGAAATATCATGGATTACCGCACGGGCGACCAGCGGGACCAGTCTACTAGAGACGAAGAAGTAGTCGATTCTACTATATGAGTTGTGAGGATGAGAATAGAACGTGTAATCTCTTTCCAGCGGGTGCAACTCTCTCCAAATATCCGCTAGATGGTTCTTCCGGAGGCCTGAGGTCAGGGAGAGTCTCACTTTTTTGTTACTCTCTTTGGGGGTGCTGGATCTATCCAGTGCTGGCTGAAGGGCTATGTTAAAATCCCCTGCAATAATAATGTGGCCCTGTGCCCAGATATTCAGGGTTTGGAAGAAGGTATCAAATTTTTTTTCGTCTTGCTCGCAGGGAGCGTACACGGCTGCTAGGGTAATAGGTTGCTCATGCATGGAACCCGTTAGGATGATGTAGCGACCTTCCTTATCTTTTTTAACTGTTTTAACGTTAAAGGGTATCTTGTTGTGGAAAAGTATAGCAATTCCCCTCTTTTTTTCAGGGGCTGATGAGAGGAAGAACTGCTAGTATTGTTTATCCATGAAACGGGGGGCGCTTTTGTCGCTAAAATGAGTTTCTTGGAGCATCAATATGTCAGCACCCCGCTTTTTATATTCTGTAAATGCTATCATGCGTTTTAAGGGGCTGTTGAAACCCTTTACGTTATGTGAAATGATGTTAAGGGCCATCTAGTGGTAGTAGGTGTGTAGGGCGTATCATGAGCCATAGTCTTACCCCGTTTCTAGGGCCGAGATATCCGTCTGATGGATTGACTGATGATGTGGAGATGTCTTTGCCGCATATTCTCTTGCCTTCCGCTGTTCTTTCCTCTGGGGGGGGGGGGGAATGGGGAAATGGGAGGCCAGGGCCCAGGGAGGGAGGACACGTGAAGGTAGGAAGGGGCAGGGAAACATATAACATATAACGAACAAAGAGACAAAAATGACAGGGTAAACAGTGTGTTTCTGACAGTGAATATACATAGAAGTGAGAAGATCTCGCCTGGGGTGGACCCAGGAAGATCCTTATGCCCATAGGTATGGCCAGACACACCGTCCGTAACAGTGGACTTGTCTGTGTCCCGAGGGACCAGCCTCCTAGGGACTAGAATACGACCCATTACCGGGGAATGGGTCGAGATAGGAGAAGCCTGCAGCGGGGGTAGTCCCCGCCAGCGCATCTTAAAGCAATATGTATATAAACTTGTACCAGCAATACATCGACTAATAACTTTTGTAGATAATAAAAACTTTTACAAACACCTCAAACGACAACACTCAGAGGGGTATCGTGAGTAGCTATAGGGATGTGTAGGAAATCCCACCTCTAAACCTCCCCTCTGAATCTTACATACCTTAACCTTTACCCCTATATAACATTTCTGTGTAAAGCCTAACTACAACCTAACCTGTGGCTAACTTAAGCTCCGCCTAGTATCCGTCTCCTAAACCGCTCGGTCGGATTTAATAGTATACTGCAGCCCTTTTGTTTCCCCCCTCCCCTGCCCACCCGTCTCCCTCCTCCCCCTCCCCTCCCTCCCGTCTCTCTCCCCCTCCCTCCCCTCCCCTCCGTCTTGTCTCTCTCTCCCCTCCTTCCTGTCTCTCTCCCCCCCTCCCCTCCTTCTTGTCTCTCACCCCCTCCCCTTCTTCCTGTCTCTCTCCCCCCTCCTTCTTGTCTCTCTCCCCCCCTCCCCTCCATCTTGTCTTTCTCCTCTCTCCCCCTCCTTCTTGTCTCTCTCCCTCCTACCCTCCTTCTTGTCTTTCTCCCACCCTCTCCTCCTTATCTCACTCCCCCCCTCCCCTCCTTCTTATCTCTCTCCCCCTCCCCTCCTTCTTATCTCTCTCCCCCTCCCCTCCTTCTTATCTCTCTCCCCCTCCCCTCCTTTTTATCTCTCTCCCCCTCCCCTCCTTTTTATCTCTCTCTCCCTCTCCCTCCCCTCTGCTTGCCTTCTTATCTCTCTCCCCTCCTTCTTATCTCTCTCTCCCCCCTCCCCTCCTTCTTATCTCTCTCTCTCCCCCTCCCCTCCTTCTTATCTCTCTCCCCCTCCCCCTTCTTATCTCTCTCCCCCCCTCCTTCTTATCTCTCTCCCCCTCCCCTCCTTCTTATCTCTCTCCCCCCTCCCCTCCTTTTTATCTCTCTCCCCCCTCCACTCCTTCTTATCTCTATCTCCCCCTTCCCCGCATTCTTATCTCTCTCCCCCTCCCCTCCTTCCTATCGCTCTCCCCCCCTCCCCTCCCTCTTGTCTCCCCCCCCCCGAGCGCCACTCGGCCATGGCTACGTGCGCATGCGCATGCCAGCGCCAACGTCAGAAGCGGAGGGGCAGGACCGGAAGAGGAGAGGCCATCATCTTGGAGGTGGCCGTCGGAAGCGCAGCCAGCGGGCCCGCGCCTCTCCTCTCCCCGGAGGCACCCGCACCGCCCAGGAGGGAAGCCGGTCGCCCCTCCGGGACCCGCGGCGGGGCGCCAGGCACATCCCGCCCGCGCCCCCGTGGGGCGCCGGAAGCGGAGGGAGTGGGACCGGAAGAAGAGGGGTGGGACCGGAAGAACACGGGCGGCCGCCATCTTGGAGGTTGTTGAAGATGTCGGGGGCGTGGCCAACGGGTTCGCGCCACTCCTCGGAGGTTCCCACTCAGACCACCAAGAAGAAGGGGGGAAGATGGCCGCTATTCAAAAATCCGTGACGGATCGCCAGGTACGTCCATGACGACGCCTCCTGGCGGCCCGTCTGTGCTCTGGGCCTTCTGATCTGAGTAGTAGGGATGTCTTCTCTAGATGAAACAGGGGTAGCTCAGCTTTCCAGGAGTGTCATTTTTGGCCAACAGGGTATGTTTACAGGTTTTGCTGACATGGAATTGTCTTTTTATCTCTCTCTCCCTCTCCCTCCCCTCTGCTTGCCTTCTTATCTCTCTCCCCTCCTTCTTATCTCTCTCTCCCCCCTCCCCTCCTTCTTATCTCTCACTCCCCCCCTCCCCTCCTTCTTATCTCTCTCCCCCTCCCCTCCTTCTTATCTCTCTCCCCCTCCCCTCCTTCTTATCTCTCTCCCCCTCCCCTCCTTTTTATCTCTCTCCCCCTCCCCTCCTTTTTATCTCTCTCTCCCTCTCCCTCCCCTCTGCTTGCCTTCTTATCTCTCTCCCCTCCTTCTTATCTCTCTCTCCCCCCTCCCCTCCTTCTTATCTCTCTCTCTCCCCCTCCCCTCCTTCTTATCTCTCTCCCCCTCCCCCTTCTTATCTCTCTCCCCCCCTCCTTCTTATCTCTCTCCCCCTCCCCTCCTTCTTATCTCTCTCCCCCCTCCCCTCCTTTTTATCTCTCTCCCCCCTCCACTCCTTCTTATCTCTATCTCCCCCTTCCCCGCATTCTTATCTCTCTCCCCCTCCCCTCCTTCCTATCGCTCTCCCCCCCTCCCCTCCCTCTTGTCTCCCCCCCCCCGAGCGCCACTCGGCCATGGCTACGTGCGCATGCGCATGCCAGCGCCAACGTCAGAAGCGGAGGGGCAGGACCGGAAGAGGAGAGGCCATCATCTTGGAGGTGGCCGTCGGAAGCGCAGCCAGCGGGCCCGCGCCTCTCCTCTCCCCGGAGGCACCCGCACCGCCCAGGAGGGAAGCCGGTCGCCCCTCCGGGACCCGCGGCGGGGCGCCAGGCACATCCCGCCCGCGCCCGCGCCCCCGTGGGGCGCCGGAAGCGGAGGGAGTGGGACCGGAAGAAGAGGGGTGGGACCGGAAGAACACGGGCGGCCGCCATCTTGGAGGTTGTTGAAGATGTCGGGGGCGTGGCCAACGGGTTCGCGCCACTCCTCGGAGGTTCCCACTCAGACCACCAAGAAGAAGGGGGGAAGATGGCCGCTATTCAAAAATCCGTGACGGATCGCCAGGTACGTCCATGACGACGCCTCCTGGCGGCCCGTCTGTGCTCTGGGCCTTCTGATCTGAGTAGTAGGGATGTCTTCTCTAGATGAAACAGGGGTAGCTCAGCTTTCCAGGAGTGTCATTTTTGGCCAACAGGGTATGTTTACAGGTTTTGCTGACATGGAATTGTCTTTAGCTTTTAGCGTTGGTGGAGGGCGGCCACGGAACTAGCCCTTCTCCAGGAGGTCACCGGAGCCTCCCCCCCGTGAGGAAGCCTGTGGGGAGGACCCAGGGGACCCCGAAGACTGCTCAAAGCCCAACCTGCGCAGAAAAGCTTCACCCTCCTCTGGTCTTCTTAAGGTATGTGGGGTGCCATTTTTTATCACCAGCAGAGCGAAGGGGAACAGCCAGCGATACTTTATGGTGTTGTCCCGCAGCGCTTTTGTGACCGGCCATAAATTCCTCTTCCTGGCCAACGTAGCTGGGGCCAAATCTTGAAATACTTGGAACTGGACCTCATCAAATTCAGTATATTTTTGGTTCCTGGTCTTTTGGGATATGGTTTCCTTCGTTTAAAAAAAATGAAAACAGACAATAATGTCTCTAGGGGGGGTCCCCTTGTTGGGGCGGAGCGGAGCACCCTATGGCACCTATCCAGGTGTCTATCTGTTTCAGAGCCGTCTGGAATTAGGTGTTCAACCAGCGTGTGATGAAGTCCTCTGGGTCTGTTACAGCTTCCGGCACCCCCCTGATACGGAGGTTGTTTCTCCTGTCCCTGTTGTCGGAGTCTTCCAGCTTGTCCCCTATCTCCCGCACCTAGGCCGACAGGGAGGCAACCTCAGCTTTAGTTTGCTGCAGGGCTGATATAGTTTCAGCAGATTTTACCTCCAGCGTGTTGGTCCGTTCTCCCAGGGCATCCAGGTCTTTGCGTAGGGCCTATAGTTCAGACTTGAAAAATGTCCTAATTTCCCCACATAATTCTTTTATGTCCTTAACCCTGGCCCACTCCTGGTCTCCAGCTCCTGCGGGTGGTCTGTTAGCTCCCAGTTCTGTGTCCGTGACCGTCTCGTCGTTAGGCAATTGGGGGGAGGTCTGTCCTTGTTCCTGCTCTCCTTGCTTTTCCCACCCGTCGCCATTGCTGCAGGGGACTTGCAAGGGGTTTTCTGGAAGTAGTTTGCTACTGAAGTGACTTTTCTGCCCCTTCTTGTGGTCAGCGGCATCCCCCGCTTTTCAGATACTTGAGAGTCTCTTTTTTTGTAAATTTTCGTGCCAAAAATGCTGATATTTAGTTAATTGTTTGCACTGATGGGCTGGAGCTCAGCTAACAAGCATCCATGCACCACAGCTCCCAAGCTCCGCCTCGAAAATGTAATACTCTCTCCTGTTCCAAAGGGAGTTTCTTTAAAGATAGAGAAAACTGGAGTTTTTAATCTGTTATTTATAACTTTCTCCCTCCTCTCTTTCCTCACTTAGTTTAATCCTTCGCTTTCTTCCCAACTGTAATACTATCGAAACTCTCTCTGTCAATGGGCCTCGTTCTGTTTTGTCCACCACTTTCAAATCTCGCCCTAAATAATTTTATTGGGCTCTTTAAAAGTATTTTATTTAATTAATTAATTATATATATATATTTATATATATACATGCGCGCACACACACACACACACACACACACACACACACACACACACACACACACACACACACACACACACACACACACACACACACACACACACACACACACACACACACACACACACACACACACACACGCACGCACACACACATTGTGTATATATACTGTGTGTGTGTGTATATATATATATATATATATATATATATATAGTGCAGAATAAATGAGTTCTTCAGTATTCGGTGATACCTTTTTTATTGGACTAACAATTTATGTCATAGGACAAGCTTTCGAGAGTTATCCTCTCTTCTTCAGGTCTGCAATACTGATATACAAAGGAATCTATGGCTAAAACAGTGTGGAGCGAGGAAAAAAACAAAAAAACAACAGATATTTACTGTAAATAAGGTAGGGTGTTAAGTGTTTGAAGCCAGGGGACAGTGTCAAAGAAAGGTGGGGAGGGATACTGGGGGGGGGGGGGAGAGAAAGTGTGGATAATAATAGAGGCAAGCAGGATAATTACAAGCAGTAACTGTCCCCTGGCTTCAAACACTTAACACCCTACCTTATCTACAGTAAATATCTGTTTTTTTTTCCTCTCTCCACACTGTTTTAGCCATAGATTCCTTTGTATATAAGTATTGCTTGACCTGAAGAAGAGATGATAACTCTCGAAAGCTTGTCCTATGACATAAATTGTTAGTTCAATAAAAAAGGTATCACCGAATACTGAAGAACTCATTTATTCTGCACTATCGCAACTGGACTAACACGGCTATTTTCTGCTTTTTATATATATATATATATATCTATATATATATATATAGATATATATATATATGCAAATATAGCTGTATGCTCATCTGCATGTCTTAGGCAGGTCTGCAACCCCGCCTTTCCCCATTATCATACAGCACTTCCACTGCAGCAAGGGATTCTGGGAAATGACAAGCAAATGAGCACACAGTGTCACTTTTTGCCTCAATAACCATTTTTAACATGGTTCCCTATAGGCGTAAGCTTGCTGCATGGTCACAGCTTTGAGCACAGCCAGGGTTAAGGTGCATACCCAGAAAACCACCCACAGACAGCTGTTTCGACCTTGATGGGTCTCATCAGTGTGGGGTTGATTTTACTGGGAATGCAAGAGAGGCTATGGGATAGGCTAAACCATAATACTGAGTTAAGTTATGGTGAGTAAAAAAAGTGACAAAAACCCTCCACAGGAAAGCAAATATGCAAATATAGCTGTATGCTCATCTGCATGTCTTAGGCAGGTCTGCAACCCCGCCTTTCCCCATTATCACCCAGCATACAGCACTTCCACTGCAGCAAGGGATTTTGGGAAATGACATGCAAATGAGCACACAGTGTCACTTTTTGCCTCAATAACCATTTTTAACATGGTTCCCTATAGGCTTAAGATTGCTGCATGGTAACAGCTTTTATATAGCTTTTATATATAGTGTGTGTGTGTGTGTGTGTGTGTGTGTGTGTGTGTGTGTGTGTGTGTGTGTGTGTGTGTGTGTGTGTGTGTGTGTGTGTGTGTGTGTGTGTGTGTGTGTGTGTGTGTGTGTGTGTGTGTGTGTGTGTGTGTGTGTGTGTGTGTGTGTGTGTGTGCGCTCATGTATATATATATACACATATATATATATATATATATATATATATATATATATATATATATATATATATATATATATGTATATATATATATATATATAATTAATTAATTAATTAATTAAAATACTATTAAAGAGCCCAATAAAATTATTTAGGGAGAGATTTGAAAGTGGTGGACAAAACAGAACGAGGCCCATTGACAGAGAGAGTTTCGATAGTATTACAGTTGGGAAGAAATCGAAGGATTAAACTAAGTGAGGAAAGAGAGGAGGGAGAAAGTTATAAATAACAGATTAAAAACTCCAGTTTTCTCTATCTTTAAAGAAACTCCCTTTGGAACAGGAGAGAGTATAACATTTTGGAGGCGGAGCTTGGGAGCTGTGGTGCATGGATGCTTGTTAGCTGAGCTCCAGCCCGTCTGAGCAAACAATTAACTAAATATCAGCATTTTTGGCACGAAAATTTACAAAAAAAGACACTCTCAAGTGTCAAAATAAAAAATTATTTTGTCATTTTTCAGCTAGCTAAGCCTTGCACCCACCTTCCCCCTTCCTTCACCTGGTAACTTATTTACACCCCCCCCCCCCTTCAATTGCCGCAAGGAGAAGAGGCATGAGCCCTAACGGAAGATAATTCTGCAAGAACACTTCATTGTATTTCTCCCAAACAGGGAGGATAATTTTTCCCACCCTCCCACAGTTTTCCCACCTCTGTTAGATACCGTATCTGGACCCTTTTGCTTTAATATTTAAAGTTTTTTTTTAATGTCCATACACCGCACTTTGGTATTGCTTCAGAAATTCAGAATTGCGTGTTTAAGCAGGCTTAATCCTGTCAGCCAATTACTACAGTACTGTATGTAATTTTATGACAATATGCATGCATTGTGCCAACCAAAAGTTAACTTGACTTCTTCTTTGCCCTATGAAGGGACATTGTAGGTCTAAATTCATGGCACCCTCAAAGCACTTATAATGCATCTTGTATGTCATGTCTTTTGGCCTTTCTATTGCAGATCATGGTCAGAGCTCCACAGGAGTGTGTTCTGAATGGAAGGGGAGGAACCTCCCTCTTCGTTAATAGGAATGACGATGAGATATTGTGATCTCACAGGAGTTAAAAGATGATCGCTATTGCCAGAGGGACCATGTTGAGAATAATTTATTCTGTTTTTTTTCGTTAAAAAAAAAGTATATTCTATACACTAAAATCTGACTAATTATACAATTGACTTTAAATCCATGTATTTTTATAACTGTGCCCAGGACATACTTGAAAACGAGAGGTAACTCTCAATATATTACTTCCTGGTAAAACATTTTTATAAATAAAATAAAAAATACAAAATCTGCAATTTGATGAACCTGAGCAAGTCATTGAAGAAGAGGTCTCACTTAAATGGTTGCTTTCTCTTTTGCACTGTTCTTCTGTGCTGTATATATTTTTACCTTACTCATAAAATGAAGAGTAAAACCGAAAAGCTATAAATTACAAGCAAAAGTCTTGTAGTAAATACCTCAAGGGGTCATGAGTTGGAAGATACGAGACCCACACTCACAAAGTGTATACCTGGTCAGATCTTCCTTGTATGATTCAAACACATTCATACAGCCCATAATTATTTAATGTGAGAGGTTCCAGATGCATTGACAAACCTGTCGGGTTGGGTCCTGCCACCAATTTGTCAATTTCTCTAAATCACAGCCTATTTGCCTGGATAACTTGGGAGGAGAATTCTATCATTTCCAATTTCATCAGAGACTAAAATACTTTGGGACGCTTTCCCTATAATCACAAGATTGATTGTTATAATAGCATCTTATTTAGAAGATCCTCATGAGCATACATGTACAGTATACAGTGAAGAATACTTCTTTAAAACCTTCAGGGTAAACTAAATGATCTGTTTCTTGTGTGGTAGTATGACCAGTGATCCATGAGAAACAGACACAGTTTGTAGCAGGAGTGTAATTCCATGTGGTCTACTTTGTCTACAGACTAAAAATAAACACTTGAGGGTACACTGTCCTTTTAAGTCAATGTAAACTAACATCTACTCCACTAAGGAGGCTCTCTAAACAAATTTAATTTCATTAACTGCCACTACTAGCCAGCTAAGCTGGTTCCCAGTAAAACACAAAAGTATAGAAGAAATGTAATGGCTAGACCTTACCCTTATAGGTATAGTAACACAATAGTAAAGTCATTGCCAAGGTAGATTTGCTAATCCAGGACTCTCATGGGCCAATAGGATGCTGTGACTGGGACATTTAAACTGCAGAGATATCGGCAGCACCTATGGAGGTATAGATCTTGGGAAGTCACACGTAATGCACTTACATAGGCAACTTTGAGATGCGGAACTGGATAACAGCACCTCCAATCACCCCTTGGTCCTGCTTAAATGGCTCCTTCAGCAGTAGACGAAATCACAGGGATGAAAATCCTAGAATCAAATCTCAGCTGCAGTCCTCCAGCAGCAAACAATGTCCTCCCAAAGTTCATATGCTCAGCAAAACTCCTCCCTATGCTTTCGTTCAAATATGAACTTCCTCGGGGGCTTTGTGCTTTCACCTCTTTCTTTCTCCAGGACAACCAGTAGCAAGGATGTCTAGCAACATAGTGGATGATTAATGAGGTTATGTGGTCCCTTTCACCACTGAAAGAATTAAGCTAATATGCATCCAAGCTCTGTTTAGGTTCCTCTTAATGTTTTTCCATTTTAATTTGTATCTGTTCGTTGCCTTTAAGGTCCGGCCAGCATTAATAGTGAGCGCCGCAGAAGAGCTCCATAACGCTATGAGGCTGGAGAAGAAAGCATACTAAGTAGCCACTGCTACACGCAATTCGATCACTTGTGCATGCAAGCTCCAATTAGAGAGCACACAAAGTAACAGCTGGTATAGACCATCTTGTTACTTTTGTATGTAAGCTCCAACAAGTTTGATATGTTATTGTCTGGCTTACTGTGACTATAGGGACCACACTATGGAAATATACAGTGTTCAATAATGAAAGATAACTAGTATTGCCACACATTATCCTTTTGAGACAAATATATAACTAAGTTGCAGATTTACATTGGAGCTGAATGCATGTTGAGTCCCATTATCATGTTTAGCCCTAGAAGCGTGCAATTACTGAATCCTAACACCCCAGTGACCTGGACAAAAATGTGTTAAACTATGTGTGTGGGATACAGGTCTATGCATGAGAAAGTAGATCATATGAGTGGGCTCTAGTACTGTATATGAACATCTAAGGCTCCTACCATTGTGATATTCACAGTAACTACCGTAGTATAAACTGCGGGGCAATTGTTCATTATATTTTTCAACTGCAGGAAACTACTACAGTACATAAGGCTAAAGGCGGATAGATCAGTATTTCTAAATTGACTATTTAACCCTTCTTTGGTATAGGGAGAGACTGTGTACCTAGCCATTCAGACCCTGGCAACATTTTAACTCTTTGCCGATTTAAATCTGAACATTTGGCTGTTTTAGTTTGTATTGCTCACCATATTCTAATACATTGAATTAAAAAAATATAGTTTTGTTTATATGTATATTTGCTGCTTGTAAAAAAAAAATGGCGGGCGATATTAAGTATTTTAATCAATAGGGTACTTTGGTTAGAAATTGTGTTAAAAAGACAATAATTGTTTTTATGACAGGTCAAGACCCTTCCTGTATGTGCTGATCTACCAAGAGAACTTAACGGGGGAGGGGGGCGCTGATGGCCCACTTAAAGTGACACATGTATAGTTTAGAAGGCTATAAATTATGAGCTGTCAGCCTCAAGGAAAACTTAAAAAAATTAAATATCCCCTGTGCATCACAGAGAGTGGTGACAAACACCACTTAGCTGGAGGGCTTTATTAAAAATGAGGATATCATGGTTGACATCTATTCTGAAGAATAATGTTTAGATATTTTTAATCGTTGTAAGGAGACGGATGCAATAAGGCCACCCCTTCTCATTTAGGAGGTAGCAAGGGACAGACATCCATTTGTCGCTTAAATTTAGGAGTAAGCCAGACAAAATTAGTATTGTTACATTTAGCACACTCACCTGAACCTATTGATATGACTCGTGTCTGTCTATGTAGTATAGAAAATAAGGCCGCGCGTATAGTGCTGTCGATGGCGACGGCGACATGACGGGTGACGTCGCCGTCGCCACCGGTGAAAAGTTATATTTCGTCGGGCGGCGGCATCGCGGGTTTCCGGGCATTTGATTGGTTCAAGGGCCGTCACATGAGGCGACAGCCCTTGGAAAATCTAATTTGCCGGCTACCAGTTTTCGCGATGTCGCTCCGTCGCATTGTCGCTGTCGCGGTTACTATATACACATACATACACACACACACAACCACACGACAGAGACAGCTGACAACCCGGCTTCTGCAGACAGTATGAGATACTCCCCCCTCTCGCAGACTCACCAGCTCTCCTGCACAGCCCACAGCCCACAGTTTCCTGCACAGCCCTTAGTCTCCTGCACAGCCCGTAGTCTCCTGCACAGCCCACAATCTTCTGCAAAGCCCACAGCTTAGAGCCCACAGTCTCCTGCACTGCCCACAGTCTCCTGCACTGCACGGGTAAGTGCATCCCATCCCCCCATACACACACAGCTTTCCCCCCTCCATCCCTGTACCTCCGCCGGGGGGGGAGGAAAGAGACAAACACACACACACATACACATACACACAAATACACACACATACACACACACACCTCTACCTACCTCCCTCCCTGTACCTCAGCAGGGGGGAGGAGGGAAGTGAGCTAGTTCATGGCTAGGGGACTCACAGAGACAGCTGACATCCCAGCTTCCCCTGACTCTCCTCCCCCCGCTCCCTCACCTCTCGCAGACTTACCAGCTTTCTTGCACAGCACACAGTCTCCTGCATGGGTAATGCTGTGTGGGGGGTGGGGGCTACGACGCTGGGTTCAGGGAGAGCTGGGAGAGTTATTCCAGCTCTCCTCCTGCGGACGCAGAACCACCTGTCGCAGCGGCCATTTAAAAAAAAAAATGTAATCGCGATCACGGTTATAACGCAGTCTCATTCAGTGGCCCCCGACCACCGCGTTAAAATGGGGTTCAGCTATATATATATATATATATATATATATATATATTTATATTTATAAATATATCTGTAGTGGTAGGGAAACAAAAGGAGTACAGAGATGTTTGTGCTCCAAAAGAAAATTCCCTTATGTGCACACTATGCAAGTGTAAAATGTAACTTTTAATAAGTGTACTTAAAACATATATTACCGTAACACTAAATGTAATGGACCTTAAAAATAGATTAAATGATATGCACACATGCAACAAAGTTAGCCTCACATATATATGAAAGTTCCAGTAGAAAATTATAACTGAAACGTGGGAGGCTAAACAAAGTGCAACCAGACAAGGTGAGTTAGAATAATCAACAATTGTAATCACTAGCACAATACATAATCAGCCAGAAGCTGCAGCAGGGATGCGGCTACAATAAATCCATGCATTGTAATGGTAGTATCAATAGAGCCAGCCCAGCCAGCCCTGCCAGCTACACTGTTGTTAAATATATGGCTATGCTTGTGAAAATAAAATGCCCAACACTTGCATTCACTAGCATAGTAAGTGATTAATCAGAAGCTGCAGCAGGGATAGGGCTACAATGTGTCTATAGACGGTGATAAGATCTACAGAGCCAACCCTGCTAGCTACACTGTTTTAATATATACGGCTATGCTAGTGAAAATACTGGTAATAGCGCACTGTATTAAAACAACCCCATAACAGGGGTTGATGACATGATAAGGCGTCCTTAAGATCACTCCCTATCCCCCTCTTTTTTGCTATCTGTAGTGGTATCTGTAACGTGTTAGCTGAGCTTAATAATCAAAAATAAATAGCCGATACCGTTCTGTGGCTAACAAAATGCTTTTATTTGTGCGAGCTTTCGTGATTCAGTAATCTCTTCTTCCGGCGATGTTACAATGGATAAAGCAAGAAAGGGTTTTACTTAAAAACAGTGCATCTTGGAATGTATCTAACTGAATGCTATCCTTCCCCCCTTTGCTGTAAATCATAAATCGCATACTGCAAAGGGGGGAGGGATAGGCTCCAATCAGATACGTTCCAAGATGCACTGTTTTTAAGTAAAACCCTTTCTTGCTTTATCCATTGTAACACCGCCGGATGAAGAGATCACTGTATCTTGAAACTCACACAAATAAAAGCATTTAGTTAGCTACAGAACGTTATCGTCTATTAGTTTTTTATTTTATTTATATATAATATATAAAAAAAATTTAATAAGTGAGGCTTTGGGTTCTGAATGAACTGTTTGCATGCTTTGTATAGGAATAAAGTAATTTTCCAACACATTTTGCTGCAACAGATTTTTGTGTGTCAAGTGCATACTGTAGTTTTTCTTTAATAAACAGGACCTTAGACCCTGGCATATACATACTTTATTTGCACATTTCGTGAGTGGAGGAAGTGGGTATTATTGCAAATGAGTAAAGGGTTAATATTATCTCATTGAAAGTACCTTGCAGAGGAGAAAGGTAAGTTGGCTAGAGCAGCCATGTGTATTTACCCTGGTTGCATAGATAAGTCACATGCTCACAAGTGTGCTGTTTTTGACAGATGGTAAATTGGGATGGATTGAGGGGAGATATTGTTCATTTGAGGGACCTTTGTGGAAGGTGAAAAGTATATCAACTAGAGAGCTGTGTATTAACCAATGTCCCATCTGTTTGTCAGGTGTTCACATTGTATTGGATTAAATTCTGTAGGGTGCATTAGTACCCATTTATAGAATCGCTTTGGTTGTTGTCAGTTTTTTGTTTGTTTGAGTTTTATTTCAATAATTTAGAGCAAGGGTGCGCAATCTTTTCCCCTTGCACTCCCTGCCTGCTCTCCTCCCCTGCTTGCGCCCTTCCCCCTGCTGGGCTCCGGCATAAAATGACGCAATTGGGTCATGTGACGTCACATTGCCATGATGATGCGTTGCTGGAAGCCAAGGTACTTTAGTTACAGAGATCTCGCGCGGTCCCCCGGTATGTAATTTAAATGCATTTGAGAATAGCACAAGACCTCTGTAACCACCGCGCCCCCCCTGGGGGATGACCCCACTTTGCGCGCACCTGTTTTAGAGATCCAAATTTAAATATACTATAATAAAGTGGTATATTGGTTTTGAATTATTATCTATTTTTTTATAATGGGGCATGTTTAAAGTCCTAATGGATGTTTTTTTATCGTCCTAGGGACGAGTGTGAGCAGCCAAGCATCTGTTCATTGTGGCATTTGCTTATTTCTGTTGCTTTGGTGACCCACGTATACACTGGCGACACACTTTATTCGAGCTTGGCTAGTCCCACAAATTCGGGTATACCCGGGTGTATTGAGGTTTGTGACTGTTTTCTGCCCGAGTGCATTGAGTTATTTTCCAAGCAGGGATTGAAGCATTTTATTCCCGCTGGCTGCAATACTGCACAGTATATATATATATACTGCATTACAATTCATGAATTTATGCCATCTGGTAGACACGCGAAGCATTGCAGCCTATTAAATCCTAATCATTATCATTTAACAGATCAGCCGCCCATCAGCCAGGCATGAACCCAGGCTGGGAAGGCAAATGCAACGGGGCTTGTCAGAGGTGAGGAGTGGCGCATTCCAGGTATCTGCCAGGTACATACCGGGTATTTGCTCGAATAAAGTGTGTCGGTGCAGTATTTAAAGAGCTACAGCTATACACCCGGAGATGCGTAGGCTTGGCTCTCTTTTGGCCATTTCATGAAGTGCCCTTGTCTGTGAAAGAGGAGGGAAGCAGTCTAGGAGTAGTGTCCATTTGGCACGATGACGCCAGAACGAAATCACATGGTGCGGAAGAACTGGGGATACCTGGGGATAGGGAGGATTATGAAAGACGCTGTGAACACTGTTGTAACCTGTCCCTCACACGCTGACTCTTCACATTTGTTTTTAAGTTTTTCTGATTATTAAGCTGTCCTTTTGTCAAGTTAATAATACACTGTGGAGTTTGCGCTCTTTGCGTGTTTATTCTATGAGAGGATTAAGACAAGACATTTTCTTTGATAAAATCCTTTGTACTGCATGGACAACAGCTCAGTACTGCCTGATGGACTGGAGACAGTAAGAATAAACTGGAGCTGTCATGTAAAAACTCTGTTGCAGGCTATGAGCCCTTCTAAATAAAAATAAAAGCAGCCAGGAAAAAAATATAAAATATATACTTGGTATATCTCCCAATCCGATTTGTTGGAATACCATGTGATGGCATCCATATTTTTGGTGACATCATCTTAAAGGGAGGGAAGCATATCCTTCCCGATTGGCTGGATGCTCTCCCATTAAGATGATGTCACCAGAAAAAAAATAGATGCCATCACTTGGTACTCCAACCAATCAGATTGTGATATATATGTTTTTTTTATTTGTAGCTTGCCCCTTCATTGCCATTGTGGCAAATCATGCCCATATTATGGGCATGGCTTACCACTGTGACAATTAATGGGTAGAGGGAGTGGGGTAGTTTCCCCAAGGAGGGTGATTAGGCCTCCCGGGTGGGTGGTTGGAGGGGTGTTAACCCCTTAATTACCAAAGTGGTTAATAACTGTTAAGGTGATTAAGGGGTTAGTGGCCAGTAGTTAGTTTTTTTATTTTACTGTCAGTGCACACTGAGAAGAGGAAGATAAGGAGGATGAGGACAGCCTTCATCCTGGCAGGGGTAGGTACAACTTTAATTTACTATATGGTGGATGGGTAATGTTTTGGTTATGTTTTATTTTTTAATGGGCAAATGTGTTATTATCCAGCTATGGATAATAGGGATTTTGCCCATGACTGTACTGTATGAGTTCTGGGGGTATGGGGGGGGGGGGGAATGTTATTTAGAGTTGATGGGGTGGGTGAATGGCATATTTTCCCCAGAGTGAGTGGTTAGGCCTCTTTGTGGGAGGTGGGAGGGGTTAACACTTTCATTACCATAGCGGTTACAATATATATATATATATATATATATATATATATATATATATATATATATATATATATATATATAAAAAGAGAAGCACCAGCTCCATAGCATAATACTGTAAAATAGAATACTTTATTTAAACATGGAGTAGTCAACAGGACCTATACTCACATGGTAGGTAAAAAACACATTCGGTTGAGACAATCTGTGACTGCAGATAGACGCTGATGTGTGGACAGTCAGGCAGGTAGCCAGGAACATGGGGTCACATCGACCAAATGAGGAACATGGTAACTGATGAATGGTAAGTCTCACACAATCCCCAGAGTGATCTTTCAAAGGAACTAATCCCAGATGCAATAGTATAGTGGTAAGGTGAAAAGTAGGCGCAAACAGATAAAGGGTAGTCACTATAAATAAAGTGAAGGTAAATAAATCTCTCTAATAAGTGAATGAAACAATTGAATAACACATAAAGTGAAATAGTGATGAATAAAATATATAATAAAATATACAATTTCACCCCCTGCTCAGACCCACTGGAAGGCATAGTCTTCACTCGTCCCCAATGTTGCAATGGTTTACACGAAATCCAGGGGGAGCATAAGGGAGAAAACACAAGCAAAACAAATCTAAGTGCAGTGGAAATGGGCAATGAGGAAATGAGTTTCCAAAATCTTGGCTCCTGTAGAATGGCAACTTACAAGATGTAAGAATAAAAACAGCAATGTGGACACTCAGTCAGTGGTGGATGTCAGTAAAGAATTCATCAAAGTGGCTCAGGTACTCAGGAGGGTATATCCCATGTGTATAGAGAGAGAGAGGAAAAAAACTTGCATAGCGCAGATCAATCAAGGTACAAAAAAAATTTGATCTAAGTAAAAAATGCACTCACAATGTTTAAATTAAAAACAGGCATGTCAGACTTAACAAGTGTATGGGGAGATCATCAGCCAGCTGGCTCACCGTCCCGTGGTTCTCCGTGGACCTCAGTCTCTGCCTCTGCTCTGTTGCGTGACCGCACGGCTAGGCGTCTGACGTCAGATCCGGTTTCGCCTTTCGCTGGTGGATGGACTTCCGTGATCCCTCTCCAGACTGCTCCGCAAAAAAGAAGACTCCCACTCTACGCGTTTCGCTACGTAATCACGTCGGCTTCATCAGGAGTGTGTAATCTAAAGTGACACTGTGTCTCTATATATAGCTTGGTTGCTAATTGAATCATATGAAACAGATGTTCTAACTTTGCTATGGGGGTTAATATTCTATGCTGGATCTGTAACCTACATCATAAAGGTTGATGGTAGTTCACTCAATGATGCATTTATCAATATACATATATAAAATCAGTACAGGAGAGTTAGACAAGGGAAGATAAGAGAATTTAGGTACTAATGAAGTCAAAAAGACTCAGATGGCAATTATACACATGTAATAAAATCCTAATACAATGGATTCTAATTGAGGGAGATCAGAACAAAATGAAATAAAATAAAACACATATATCATTATACAAATTATTTATAAAATATTAAACTAGACAGTGATTTTAGTCATAATAATCTAAATGTGAATGCTTAATAAACATTACTGGTGTGGTGACAATAAAAAAACATATATAATACAAATACAAAATGTACTATTTATTGGACTGGAGTGGATAATGAACTCTATTTGGTGGGAAATGGATACAATTAACACATGGAAATAAACAATCCCCAAGACTAAAAGAATGAGCACAGTTGGAGATATAGAGCTTGGAGGGGAGACATGAAACCAAAATTAGAATAATTCACTTTAGAAATGGGACAATGTCCAACTCCATATTAAGTCCTCTGGGAGTAAGACTGTCCAAACGATGTATCCAGAAAGATTCTCTCTTCAATAATTCTAGCTCTCTGTCACCCCCTCTCCAATGTTGTTGGACCTGTTCAATAACTGTGTATTTTAAACCTGTTGGATCCCCATTGAGAAACACTGCGAAATGGTTGGATACACTATGAGTATTTAGTTGTCTTTTAATACTACTTAGATGTTCCACAATCCTTATTCTTATTGGCCTTGCAGTTTTGCCCACGTATTGAAGTTTACAAGGGCATTCAAGTAAGTATATAACATGATCCGATCTACAGGTAAGACACTATTTAATGTTAAAGCATTCACCTGTGACGTTAGAACTGAAACTTGTGGTAGTAGGAGACTTGAACTAGCATGCCCTACAAGTTTTGCACCCATAGAATCCTTTGTTATGACTCAGCCAGTTATTTTGGCTGGTATCCTTTTGTCTGAGTGCACTGCGTGCCAGTTTATTTTTTAAATTACTTGCTTTCCTGAACAAAACATTGTGTCTGTCCGGAATTTCTTTTCCTAATATGGGATCGTTCTTTAAAATATCCCAATGCTTGTTCAGGATTTTGGTAATCTTTTTTGATTCTTTGTTGAAACCTGTAATAAATGCAAAATCTAATTTATTGTTTTTTATTTTCTTTGCCCTTGTTTCAACAGGTCACTCCCATTTCTACAGTCCGCTTTCAACAGTGCTTTGTCCAACATCTCTTCATCATAATCTCTCTCCAGAAATCTAGTTTTGATAAAATCTGCTTGTTGTAAAAATTGATCTCTGTCCGTGCAATTTCTTTTTAGTCTATTGAATTGTCCTAGTGGCACATTGTCCATCCATCTAGGTAAATGACTACTTGTTCTTAAAATATAATTATTTTTACCAATTTCTTTGAAAAATGTTTTAGTCTTGATTGTATTTCCTTCTATATAAACTACTAGATCCAGAACATTGATCCTTTCCCTACTTTGTAAACTTGTAAAATTCAAATTACATGTATTGATATTAATATAATTAAAGAACTTTTCAAGGTTCTCTTCACTCCCTTTCCATATTAAAAACACGTCATCAATGAAACGGCGCCAGAGTACCAGGTCCGCCCCGGGCCCCCCCTCATGCCAGATGAAATCCTCCTCCCAAACTGCCATGAAGAGGTTGGCATAACTGGGGGCGAACCTGGTACCCATCGCCGTTCCACAGTTCTGTAAGTAAAATTCTCCACCATACCAGAAATAATTATGGTTTAAAATAAATTGTATACTTTCTATAATAAAATCTGCTTGGCTCTCTGGCAGTTCACTGTCTTGTCTTATTATATGTCTAATAGCAGAGCACCCTTTGTCATGATGTATGGACGTATAAAGCGATGTTACATCACAGGTTGCCATTATATAATGGTCCTCCCATTTCAACTCATTTAGTGTATTCAGAATATCCATAGTGTCTCTTAGATATGATTTTTGTTTGGTCACATATTTCTGAAGGAACCTGTATATATACATCGACAGGTTCACTGTGAGTGAGCCAATCCCCGAGACAATAGGTCTGCCTGGGGGATTGACTACTCTTGTGAACCTTGGGAAGGTGATAGAAAATTGGCATTTTTGCCTTATCTTCATATATAAAGTTATACTCCTTATCGTTGAGAATGCCTATTTCCTTTCCCTTATCTAAGAGACATTTTAATTGTTCTGTATATTCTTTTAATGGGTTAGACCTGAGTTTCATATAGGTAGTTCTATCCTGGAGGAGACGTAGGGACTCTTTATCATAATCCCCTTTGTCCATAAGGACAACGCCCCCCCCCCTTGATAAAGAACGCTGCGACGTTCGAAACGCGTTGGATGGTCTCATGAAAGTACCCTTTTATATATTTTGACTCTGGGTCCTTTCCTGCTCCATTTGGTTCGTGCGCTCCTCCCAATTTTTCTACTTCTGCAATCACCATTGGAAGCTGCAGAGCCAGTCAGCCACACCAAGGAAAAGTGAGTACTTTTACCAACTGAGGGGAACCTGCTAATGAGATTGATCGTGGGTGGGCTTGTACTACCCACCACCTGTCTTCAGGAGGACTGTACCCATAATTGTTGTTGCATTATCACTATTCTATATTTGTGATTACGGATTTCCTTTGGATGGTGGTTCTGGCATTATATTATTATTGGCCTGGCATTTGAGCGCTTTTGCCATTTCTCTATCTCGGATATTGTTTTATGCCAGTAATATAATTTTTATAAGGATTATCTGCACTATTGCAGTCTTTATTTCTCTCCTTGAGCCCTACTGGAGCTGGTGGAGTTCTACCCACATTTGCCACAGTTTGGATATGCTTGATTTTAATCTTTGTTTGTTAGTATAATCTTCTAAGAGTCGAGTCACAAGATCTACACTGAACCCTGCAATATTGCCCTATGTTGTTCTTTTCTCTCCTATGGTGACCCATCCTTCGCTCACCTGCTTTCTGTGGAAGCCGTCTAAAACTGGCAGTTGCATCTGTACTGCAAGAGAGTAAGAAGGATCCTTAGATTCAGTAATAGGGACATCAGACACTCCAGGGGGATCGCATAAAGGGAAACTAGACATTAAAACAGGAGTCTTAGAGCAAGTCACAGGTATATCAAACACTTCAGGGGAGTCAAAGGATGTGCCTTTAAATCTAGCGCTTTAGAACAAGCAAGGTTTACAGCACTTACTGACCAGGAAACAGTGAGAAGTGTACTTGACTTTGAAACAGGAGCTGATGAAAATTCATCTTTTGGCTCCTGAAATGCAAGGGGTACCCCAAGGGGGTTAGAAGCAGGATTTGATGTGCAGACTTGACCGCAGAGTAGTATAGCAGAGATGATGGCCATCTTCCATGCCAATGTAACTAGGTGGTTGGAGTGAGTATCCAGGACTTGGCCCTGGAGCAACAGCACTCTCCCTACTTCAGCAGGGTCCATGTTTGGCCGAGGATTATATAACATTGCTCGTCTGCGATAGGAAGTGGACCATCAGAGCTGAGGTAAGTGTATTTGATCACTGACCAGAGCTAGGGGACAGAGTCCTGGTCAAGTAGTCATAGTCATGATCCAGGCACAGGTCAAGGCAGGCAACAAAGATGCAAAGTCAGGATACAGGCTGCGGTCAAGGCAGGTGGCACATGAGCCGTGGTCAGGGAATAGGCTGGGGTTGGCAACAAGGATTGCACAGGAACAGGGATTGCACAGGAAAAAGAACTCAGGGGACCAGGAACATATGGAATAGCATACCATGCTCGAGCAAGGGCTGGGAGTCACTAACTGCTATTTAGAACACTGGAAAAGGTGCAGCCAAGGAAGTCAAGGAAGAGTTTTGCCAGGATCAAAGATGGCTGTAACAGGGTAGGGAAAAGGTAAGTTCCTGAAAAACCCAGGACTGGAAACCCTTACAGTGTCTTGAACAAGAGGTTATAAATCCTATTTGTTGGTAGCTTCAGTTAATCTCAATGTAAATAGATTAAATGCCATTTAAACAAATAAATGTTTGTGTATGATTTTTTAATGGTTTATTATTCCATTGGAACAATATTTGTTCTTAATTTTATTCGCCTTATTTCTAAAACAAATAAAAATAACATTACTAAATGTTAATAAACAAAGATTGTTCTTAACTAGGTCAATGTGACTCTTTAAATTTCCCACATGTTTTATTACTTAATCAATGAACCATTACCCTTTTTCACCTTGAAGCTTCTGCCATGTTCACCATTGTTGCCAATCACATCTATACAAAATATACAGTAATAAACACCTTAAATCATCAACATACAAGCTATGAAGAAATGTTGAGCTCTATGCATGTTCCGTAGTGGCACGTGAGTTATGCCTTGATTAACAGCTTCGTATAACTTCAGTCAAACTCAAGATGTAACAAGCTGTTATCAAGATGGGATGATATCACTTTGCCTAGAGGTTTTCTGAGTCATACATGACTAGACAATGTTTGATCCTCACACTTTCCATTTATTATGGATATTGCTCAAATACTTTGTGTGGGACAGTGCCAAGCTTCTACAAACACAATATAGTTTAATGAACTTAAATAGTTTTTGCAAAGAAAAAATTCTATAGATTCTCAAAGTATGGCATTGAGATGAACAAAATACTGTAATATACCTTGGATTTCTTGTAAGTGTTGTTGTTCATTGCAAACTAAAAGGTTGCAAGATAACGTCATGTCATTAGGGAGAGGCATGGCCTGGAAAGCTGATAGACGTCACTATGGCATCAGAGAGGAAGAGAAACAAACACCAAAGCACTGTAGTGCAGTGTTGAGTGGCTAAACTCTAACCCTTAAAAAGCAGGTCACATACATGGTTCATCTGTGTCTTGTTTGTCTGCTTATGGAGGATAGGTATGATGAGTGGGAGATTGCTGCATGGTAAGGCAGTAGAATAGTAGTCCTACAACAGGAGAACAGATGGCTCACTATAAGGGACTCAGGTAGGATATAAGAGGTCCCGAGTCAGAATTCCTGAAAATGATTCACACCACCCATAGGCTGGAAGTCTAGTTAGGCCTTCCCTTCCAAGGCTATATGTCAAAGGTCATTGAGTAGGCTCCAGGATAGAGACCTGATTTGAGATAAGGTCATAAAACCAAGTGTTTGGGATGTTTCCTGAAAGTGTATAATGTCTGACTCTGGTTGAAAGTGTGGTCAGACAACCCAGTTATATGGTTAGCTGTTTAAGAATGTTTGAATCTGGCACTGGCGACTCTATTATCCTCCCCTCCATGGTCGGCATACAACAATATACCCTAGCAGCATTGACAGTGTACCCCAATTGCAATCCACTGTAGAAACATTCACAGTGTACACAAATTACAAGGCAACCTAGCAACATTGACGTTGTACCTCAAATTGTATCTTCAATTTATAAATTATGATTTTGTCATCAAAATTTTAAAAAGTTATTATGAAGAATAAAGTAAAAGCTGACCCTATGAATATTCACTTAAATGTATATGTACATTTTGAAATGCAAGGCCCAGTAGGATAAAACAATTCCAAATATCTAAATCCAAGCAAAGTTACTGCATAATAAAATGTTTATCCTGCTTTTTGTAATTTAACAGGTTAACGAAAAGACAGGGAAGCCAGCAAATATTTACTACAGCTTTTAACTAATTCAATCTTCAATGATGTCCACATTCCTGTAGCACAACCACTGAATGTGGAATAAGATGTAAGGTAAATACAGTCCTGGATAAGTCACGGGGGTATTTATTAGAGTGCAATAGGGACAATCGAGCACTACAGCACCTAAGTTTCCATGTCATAGTGTCCAATCAGCACTTTCATACTTTAATGAAAAATCCACAGTGTGTCTTCCACAGTGTGTATTACATGAACTAAATTAAAGTATGTCTTATGTTTTAAATTACAAAGAGATTTGGCTGCATTTATGTGTTATGATGTAACTTTTTTATAGCTACAGTATGGTAGCATTTGTCTAAAGTATCCATGGATCTGAAAGTTTGAGCAAATAATACGTACTGTACACACAGCATTGAAGGTCTGATTCCAGATTATGGGCAACAGTACAATACATCAAAGTATCAAAGGTATTCTATTAGTTTTCAGGAGGAATAAATAAATCAATGACATGCTTCCAGGAATTGTTTAATGTTCCCTCATGTAACTCTTTATTACCAGTATATATAAACAAAGAACTCACAGAGGATATAGATACTGTATGAAGTGTCATTTTGCCATTTGCTTAGGTAGGAGTCAGTAATGACAGTATGAGCCACGGAAGATAAAATCACAAAATGACTATTAACTTGCCTCAATGCTAAATAAGAGATATATTAATTGTATACTTTACATACTAATATGACTGTGACGATAGCTTATCACAGGTTGTAATTTACACAAAATACTGGGTTTGAACTGAACGAGGCTTAGATATAATAAAGTATATTTATTCCTTTGGATAGGTGAACACACGAATAATACAGTAACAGACAAGAAGTACACTTACTTTGGGGGTGGGGAATGAGAAGTATGAAACATAGCAATTCTCTCGCAATCAGGTCACAATTCAGATGATATCAGAAGACCAAGGATAAAGGGTGGACAACAGTTTATAAACCTTTTGTGCCCTATCCTTAACATTAAGTACAGGTGATTGGTCTTCAATTACCTCTAGCCAGTCATTAACGTGGGAACACAATTTGATACATGCCCCCCTGCTAGCTGGTACATGCAGATTAGCACTCTGGGGTCTCATTTCTGTAGCCCCTCATCTGCATCAGGAATGCCAGCTAGTCTACCAGATTGGATTCCTGGCAGGATATTCTTTGTTGTGAGGTGTGAAATGGAACACTTGAAGACTGCTCTGGTTTGAGTAATCTCCACCCTCATGTAAACAGTAGAGGTGACAAAATCCTTTGAACCATACTTAAGTCCTAGACATTGGGTCGCCTTTCTGGCCATATGCTACCCTGGTATGCAAAGGAATTTCCTCTGGGTTTTACCCATACCTTGGAACACAGTATGAAAGATAAAACATGAACATATTAAAATATCCGAAAAGGGGAAGGGGAAACACAAAATGGATGTGCCCCCAAAAGAATTCACTTAAATGCACACCACCCAAGTGTAAAAATTAACTTTTAATAAATCCTTAAAACATATATTACCAAAGTAACGTGTGATGTGGATTAAAAATGTATTAAATCGTAGCTATCAAGCAACCGTGTCATTGATTATTCGTACTACCCCGGTATCAATTGATACGATGGGATGTTGAAGACAGGGAATGCTATGAGTAGGGTATAGAACCCCTCTGGGGTAACGGTAAGACCAAATGTGGAGTGATATATAATTATATACAGGCAGGTGGCCACAGGATTAAATATCCTAATGCTGCTAAATATAGCCCCCTGCACATTTACATGGAGATTGGTCTAAACAGTAGCGCTGGCATGTGATGGTGTAATAACTGTATTGTAGAGCTTCCAAATACCGCAGTACTGGCTTGAATGCACAGCAATATAATATGAAGACACCTCACATTAGGTGCAGGGATAGCAGGCACACTGACCATGGATTGATAATAAATAGTTAGCTCATATGGTCTTCTCAGTTACACCCAGGATACTGCAAACACTACATTAAAAACAGCTCCAAGTAGGAGACTGACAACATTGCGCGTCCAACGCGCGTTTCCCTCCAGCAAAGGAGCTTCTTCAGGGACAAGTATTACTGGGGGAATGAGGTCTAAACCCTTTTATACCCTTACAGCACCCTAATTGCACAATCAATGAATAACAGCTGTTGCACATGCGCACTGAGGTCCGTTCCAAACTGGCTCAATAAACTACTCAAAAGTTAATAAAAAGAGTTTTATTCATGAACCGCAGTGTTGTGCCTTCATTTTACCTTATTCGCGTTGTTTTCTGTTCATTTCTAAAGCTTATAGAGCCTTTAAACATACCAAATATCTACGCGATACCAATGACTATGAGCAGGGCACAGTCTACAGATACCCAATTAGGTCTAGGAGGAGGGGTACATATTCTGACTATTCCTCATCAGAGACAGATGCCTCTGATAGTGAACAAAAGGGCTCCAGATCAAAGGGTACCAATAAAGGTAGAGGTAGCAAGGTAACAAAAGACACTCAAGTTGGTTTTTTAGCTCAGGCCCTCCTAAACGCAAAACCAGGAGAGGAAAAAAGACCACAAAGAACCAAGAAAAATGTAAATGCACCCACCTAATGACTCATAACAGCGTAGACACGGATGCCCTGCAAATTTTCAATCTGTCCAGCCACTCATTCAGTGATAGTCAAATCCATCTGCTAAGGAAGGGACTATCCTTTTCACCAACCTCGGACTTTAATCTATTCGAGTGGGTGAAGGATTTAAATCTCTTTGGCAGACGGCTATTGTTGCATAAATTCTATTCTAAACGGTCTGCCAATAACCCTAACGAATTTACGGATGGTATGAGTGTACTGGAAAGACAGGATATTGCGGATTTATGTCAGCTGTTTGACCAGAATACTTCGCCTAACAATGATATAACCGGTCCCTTTACTCACCTTAAGACCAAGAGTCACTTCACCCCGCCTATCACTACCTGTCCAGATGTTGAATTATTTGTTGGTTGCGTTACTAGGGATCTAGAAGCAGAACCAAAACACTATAAATCTGAAAATAATCTCACAATTGAGGAAAGAACTGGCCTAAGAGATCTGATGTCCAATAAAGCCTATACTATCAAACCATCTGATAAAGGTGGCAACATTGTTATTTTAGACACTGAAGCTTATGTTAGCGAAAACATGAGGCTTCTCAATGACAAAGATTGTTATGAGACTCTTGAACGCAGTCCCACTACAGAATATAAATCAAAACTGTTGAATATCTTACAGGATGCCCTTGATACCGACATGATAAGCCGGAATGAGTTTGACTTTATGTACCCCAGGTCACCAACTGTGGCGACATTCTACACCTTACCGAAGGTACACAAACGTTTACAGTCTCCACCTGGTCGCCCAATAGTTTCGGGCAATGGTTGCTTGTCCGAAGGCAGCAGCGTCTATTTGGACAGAGTCCTGAGAGACTTCGTCATCAGTCTCCCTTCGTATGTTCAGGATACGAAAGACACACTGAAGAGACTTGATGGCATCCATGTGACATCTCAGACCATTCTTGTGAGTCTAGATGTTGAATCATTATATACTTCCATCATCCACAAGAATGGCCTCGCTGCTGTCAAATACTTTTTAACAACCAGGGACTGCAGATTTAATAGACATAACTCATTTGTGTTGGACTTATTGAATTATGTTCTAACACATAATTATTTTGTTTTTGACGGGCTCTATTACCACCAGACCCAAGGTACGGCCATGGGTACGGCCTGTGCACCCACATATGCCAATCTGTACCTGGGCTGGTGGGAGCGTACCCACGTTTTCAATGAGGAACTATCTATGTATACTGACCACATTTCCATGTGGATCAGATACATAGATGATATCCTGCTTTTATGGGAAGGATCCAGTCATCTTCTACACGAGTTTGTGGACAAGCTGAATACAAACACGCTTAATTTGAGGCTCACAACTGTGCTGAGTACCACATCAATAACATTCCTAGATCTTGATATCTACATTGATTGTGAACGCAACATCCAAACCAAGGTGTTCAGGAAAAGCACAGCAACCAATAGTCTGCTATTGGCACAGAGCCAGCATCCCAATAGCCTCATAGCAGGTATCCCAATAGGGCAATACCTCCGTCTCCGGAGAAATTGCTCCACGATCGAAGAATTCATTACTCAATCGAAAGAACTTCGATCCAGGTTCCTCAACCGTGGGTACAACATCAAAATACTGAATAAAGCTTATCATCGGGCATTACATAGCGACAGGGTCTCACTTTTGTCTAATAATAAGACGAAAGCAAAAGACACAACAATCAGAGTAATTGGCACCTTTAACAAAAGATGGTGGGCCATAAAAAAGATCTTTGCTAAACATTGGCATCTTCTCCAGGCTGATGATGATCTGGTGAAAGTTATAGGACCTAGACCCATCATTACCAGCAGACGGTCTAAGAACCTACGGGACTCTCTAGTAAATAGCCATTTCCAGCGGGCTAGAAGTACAACTTGGTTGAATCCCGTTAAAGGCATGTACCGCTGCCAGGGGTGTAAAGCGTGCCAACATATCAACGTTGGCAAAACATTCGCTAATTATGACAATACTTCACAATTTTGCGTGGACAGCTTTATCAATTGTCGTTCTACCAACGTTATCTACCTTATCACATGTCAATGTGGTAAGAGATACGTTGGAAAAACAACTAGACAATTACGCAGACGTGTTCTTGAACACATTAATTCCATCAAACACTCTGCAGAGACATCGGTTGCTAGACACGTCTCACAATGTCATAATAGCGATACGAGTGTAATTAAATTCATGGGCATTTACCAATTGAAATGTCCCATGAGAGGCGGTAATACTGACCAATCCTTGCTTCGTATCGAAGCAGAATGGATTTATAAGTTAAAAACAAGGAGTCCAAATGGCCTTAATGAGGGGTTCACTTTTACGCCCTTTATTTGATTTGGGGATCATTTGTATGGACACAAGTATCCATTTACTACATACTGTGAATATATAGGTTACTGGTTTCCCTGACAACCAGCTATGTCTTTTTCATTGTCCACTGTGATAATTTCCAGCCTTCGGTATTGATCTAATAGATTATTATATTTAAAAACTACTATTATTATTTAGACTAGTGACAATATTATTAAAGTCCTACGCCCAACAGTGGGCTTAGTGTTCGTGTAATGTGCGTATATGTGCCATATATGATAATCATATACAATTAATTCTGTACATATATACATTTACGTTTCATATATTGTTAAATCTAATCACCAATCACTGCATTCTAAGCCGACACATTGCTCAATAAACTACATTTATGGTGGATTGTATAGAATTAACTTTATTGGTATAATCACCTGACAATATAAATGTGTATTATAGGTCTTATATACCCTTTCCCCTACCCCCCCCCCCCTACCCCCCTTTTTCCCCTCCCCCCTTTTTCATCACCCGTTACATTTGTTATACATAATATCATCTTTATGCAATCAGTACCTGGTCACACAGTTTATTACATTATCCCCAGGTCCATTGTGGCATAGATTGGACAATGTTTAAGATCACTTCGCGATCATAAAACCTAGGGAGTCTCTGTTATAAATTTAGAGTCCCCAGGCATGCACTATACCATCAGGTAGAATTCGCAAAAATTTCCTAAGTGCCCACGCATGCGCTATCCATATAGATCACAATGGAAATATTTCTAAGTCCCTACGCATGCGCTGTACCATTGGATCTAAAGTGTGGTGATTTCTATGTTGCCGCGCATGCGCGTTATAAACGGACTTAGAATTGTGTATTTTTCATAAGTCCCGACGCATGCGCGGCAATAATGGGCAGAATTTAAAGTCCCAGAGCTTGCGTAATGTGTATGGGACTGGATGATCTAACTTTTAAGTTCTTGCGCATGCGCAATGAATACGGGTGCCAATGGAATTATTCCGAATACCTCGCGCATGCGTAGTCTATATTCATAACATTTAAAGCTTTTTCCAAGTCTCCGCACATGCGCTATAAGCATGGGAAATGACTGGAATTTTTCCTAAGTCCCCACGCATGCGCAGTGGACGGAATCGATCTAAAATGTTTCTAAGGTCCTGCGCATGCGCAGTATGCCTGCATGGACTCCCAGAATTGGTTTAAAGTCCCCGCGCATGCGCATTAGATACTTTATTCGGCGCGAATGTTTAAAGGCTCTATAAGCTTTAGAAATGAACAGAAAACAACGCGATTTATTTATGCCTGTATATAATTATATATCACTCCACATTTGGTCTTACCGTTACCCCAGAGGGGTTCTATACCCTACTCATAGCATTCCCTGTCTTCAACATCCCATCGTATCAATTGATACCGGGGTAGTACGAATAATCAATGACACGGTTGCTTGATAGCTACGATTTAATACATTTTTAATCCACATCACACGTTACTTTGGTAATATATGTTTTAAGGATTTATTAAAAGTTAATTTTTACACTTGGGTGGTGTGCATTTAAGTGAATTCTTTTGGGGGCACATCCATTTTGTGTTTCCCCTTCCCCTTTTCTGATTCACTTTCAGTTCACAGTTTGCACCCACCCCTTGATTACCTCACCTATGTATATAAACACTTTATTCAATTAGTATGGTCCTGTGATCACTCCCCACTCTTTGTTGTTTCGTCTATTAAAATATCCGGTTCCGTTGGGTCCAGCATGTTCAAACTTCCCAGTTCTCAATGCCGGAACTGGGACACCCTATGGTCCAATTTGCGACTTGCTACAACCTTCGGAACCGGAGATACACAAATACACTTAAAACCGTTTCTCATTTTAATACAAAAAACTCAGCTGTAAATTAAATCACGGTTTTTCACTAAATCCCCATTAAAAACAACGGGCTCCGCCGCCATAGACTTTCAATGGCAAACCGCCGCCGTTGGCGGCTATGGGAATCCGTCGCCATAGACTTTCAACGGGGCGACGCCGCCGTTGAAGTCAATGGGTGTTTTCCGCCATAGCCGGTTAATGGAGATTGGCCGCCATTGAAGTCTATGGGAAAAGTCCCGAACTTTCAAGGGGGTCCATACTTCGTCGGGTTGGTCCAAGAGGGTCAAGGATGGTTCTGCAGCGATGCCGGAGCAGTGACTACAGATACCCCAAACCCTGATCCTCTGGACCCTCCAGAACCGGAGCTATGGATTCCCAAATTTCAGCTTTTGACACTTAGCCGTTTTCCTGAGCCGTTTCTGCCGCCGCCATTGGAACCTATGGCGCGACCCTCTCTTCTCGGTTCGACCCTTATCGGGGGTCCAGGATACGGGGACCCGGTTGTGGTTGAGTGGGGGGAGGTCTAGGAACTAGGGGCAAAAATAATTTTATTTCTATGTGCTCTAGAACTGTTTATTCCCACGCCACTTGTCGTTGAACTTGACTGCTAAGTGATCAAAGCTCTCCTATTGAAAATGTATCTGCTTTGCGGTTTTGCGGTTTGGACGGCAGCCAACTCATTCCTGGAAAGCTCCTTCGAGGGATTTCCGTTGAAGTCAATGGGCCCATTGACTTACAATGGGAAACCGCCGCTCCTCCTCTCAGATGCCATCTGCTGGTCTTCTCAGGAAACAGGACCCAGCAGCAAGATTCGCCATTGAAACACATGGAGCTCCAATGGCATCTTATGTGACCCTGCAAAATGGTGCCTGAAAAGGCGGGAAAATTACACAAAGGGCTATAATCACTAAACAACTATTAAACCTTGTGCTCCCGGATGGATCCTAGTGTGTGTGTGTGATGCAGACACTGATTAAACCAGGTATTACAATAAAACATGGGAACAGGGGAATACACATTTACATGTCATAACAAGGGTTAAATCACATTTCTGGACCTCAGCCCAGTTAACCCCTTGCCTCCCTGGTGAGGTCAGGGGATTGCCAAATGGGGTGTAACCCCTTTAATCCCGGGCCACCCCCTTTCTCCCTCTACAATGACCTCAAAGTTCAACCATGAAAGCATTGAGAAAGAATATTAAACAATTAACAATACACTGGTCATAATATACATAGGGATAAAGAAAGTAGGAGATATAGCGCACAGCCAGGAGTGGATCAAAAATTGTAGAAAAATTGATACTTTATTGGTCTATTAAAAACGGAGGTGTAACAGACCTCCTACGCGTTTTGTGCGCGTTGTACTTTATCAAGGAGTAATGACAAACAAAAAAAACCCTTAAGTACACATTTCCTGATAGACCGTTTCACGCCAAGAACGTGATGACGTCTTGGGATCACGGCCTCCCGCGCGCACGCAATGACATCACATCGAACCATGCATGTAAACATTGCCAGTCCCCGAGGGCAGACTGAGGGAATCCCGATCTGCCCTCAGTTGAGCTCAAGGCTTAGAGTGCGCATGCGAGCAGGACCCGCCTCCGCAGCATCATCAGCTATCATGGAGACCAATGATACAAACATATACCATACTACAGTACAGTACCTTACTACTTTCCTGTGGGCTGCCCATTATGCTGTAAAAGAATAGGCAACACGGTCGCAATATGATCAATATATTTATTTCATCTTGTACGGTTGTTCCAGAAACTCATTATTCCTTCTGCTAATTCATCCTTTTTGGACGGTTTCACCACTTTTCTGATATAATCCTTCAACTGATGCCATACCAATTCGATGGGATTCAAGTCTGGGGATCTTGAATTGGAGGGGGGGGGGGAGGTGAATTAGTTAAAGAAATATACTGTAAATAGTGTAAAACAATGAGAAACGGTTACCGAACTTACTCCGGTGGCATCTTAACCCAGTTGATACCGCTGGCAAGAATATGGGTAGTAGATGCGGTGTGTTTCGGGTCATTGCCCTGGAAGAAACGGTGACCAGATGGGAAAACATGCGTAATTTAGTGTAACCGGGGATTTATCCCTGTTCAGGAAATGTGCCTCTAATCCAGGTGGTTAACTGCTAGTAGTCAATTAACCAACACCACCTGGCTGATTAGGTTTGTTAGAAAAGCCTGCCTTTGAGACAGGAAGTGAGATTGTTCCTGAGTCTCACAAGTTGTGGGACTGACCATAGGGACATACGTCTTGAGCCTACCAGAAGAGGCTGCCAGCAAGACACAGGGAAAGTACTTCTAATCCTGGATCCTGACTTTGCCGTATCACCCAAAGGTGTGGACACCAGAAGAACAAAGAAGCCTTCCCCTACAAGAAACAGATAAGACTTTCCTTTCTAAGACTTTTTGTATATCTGCACATATCAAGATATATGTTTGGGGCTGGGAGACATGCTAATCTAAAGGGAGTTGTGGACTGCATAGGTTTCACTAGAAATACTCCCAAGTGGAACAGAAGCTTTGTTTGACCCCTTATTTGCATATGTTTGGATGATTTTCTTGTGTTAAAGAAACAGGCGCAATAAAAGCCATATTTAATTTCACCTTAAAATAGTCTCCATTGGAGCCATAGAAGAACAGGACTGACCACCCCCCACAACTCCCCCCTCCCCCTTCACCACCCCCCCTATCCGATCTTGCCTTCACCCCTCTTTTCCCACTTTACCCTCCACTTGCCTTTACTTTACCACAGAGAGATACACAAGGAAGCGGCCGCTTCCTCATTAATCTATGGAAAAGTGTATTAGAACACAATAACAGAAAGAAGATGTTGACGAAATAAATGACAACAACTCATTGTGCATGTTTCAAAATACTGTTCAATTTAATCGATGTATAAGATTGTTATTATATACCACTTTTTTGGAAATACTAAATGTATAAGACTGTTTCTAGATTTCACTTTTTTGGAAATACTAAATGTATATTGTATATCTCTCTGAAACTCAATAAAAAAATTGAAACAAAAAAAAAACGTCTCCATTGCATACCTCTGCACATATCCTCTTACATGTAGACATACATGCATGCGCCTAAATGTGATGACACGCATATGCGTTTGAACAAGGTTCCAATGAGACATACCCGCATGCGCATAAAATAAAAACAGTTTGAAAAGAAGAATAACCATGTGACTGCGTAATGCTAAATACCCCAACAGGAGGATAAATGAATGAATGAATAACCAGATACTTGTAGGGGGACCACTAAACATAAACTTGATAGAAGACAGGTACTGGGTTGTAGTCCCGGATGGTAAGCTCACTAATAAGTGACGCTGTTGTTAACAATAACACCAGGAAGATTGAGCATAATAACACCCTATAACGTACCAATTGTCTAAATAAAGTCCTGAACAGGAAAACATGTAGCAAGCGATTGACTCACTCTGAGTGCTGCACAGTCCATGCGATCCAAAGGTGAGGGGTCCCCAGGTGTGCTTCCGTCCAAGGGGTAGGCTAGTAGAGAAGGAGAAAAACTGGAAGAGCACTACTGTAGGTATCAAAAAAGTAGAAAGGAGGGTGCGTATCCCATAAAAATATTATTTATTGGAAAAATAAATGGAAAAACAGGGCAATGGAGAGCCTTACCAACGTTTCACGCTTCACCGAGCGCTTTCTCAAGGTATACATATCACAACTTTATTAACATATATATAGACACAGAATGACATAACCAGCCAAAACTTACAGCTCACATGCGATCCACCCACTTTGATTACTAATGGTCTTCTGATGTGTATACACCTAATCAGTATATTCAGACACAGAGACGACAGTGACTAACTCCGCCCCCAACTACCAATCCGGAGACATGCGTGGTCTAGCAACCCCCAGTAGTACGCGCTTGCGCAGTAACCAACTGAGGGAGAGTCCTCAATGTCAATGGAGGCCGTGGGGAGAGCACGTCATCAAATGGCCCTGACTGTATACCTCACTGGGGCTCTAAGTGCGCGCGCAACTGCGCTCTGCAAGACACTAGTCCCTCCCTGCATATATATCCACTATATAACCTTAGCTAGTACATCCAGCTGTTGAAACATAACAAAGTGTATACTTTGTTTAATAAGCTTCAAAATGATCTTGGAAGCTATGATAGAGTATTTTTTCCTGTCAATTATATGTATATCTGTTATACACTTTGTTATGTTTCAACAGCTGGATGTACTAGCTAAGGTTTTATAGTGGATATATGTGCTAAGCAACCATGGGCATATATGTATGGGGGAACCTTTCTAGACAAATAACATCTTATCATGACATTATATTAGGTTTCTCCACTCAATCTCATGTTCTTTGCTTGCCATTCTATATCCACTCTATTTATTCACCATCATCAGCTCCCCAAACAAATCAGGATGTTGGTTTGGCTATACATATGTCAAGTGATAGTTTTTATTTACCCCTTCTGGTCGATTAACATCATTTAGAAGAGATTAAGACAGGGGGGTTCTACAAATATGTTTTCTTTGTTAATATATATTTTAAATTTATTGATTTTAAGAATGTTATGTGTTTGTATTTCACAGCACACTATGTGTTCACCCTCTGTGCTGCGCATAATTCTGCGCTCTGGCTTTTCATTCTCCCACCCCACACTTGGGGTATTCTGTGAGCCTCTGACGCGACGGTTGGTATTGCGCAAGCGCACTCCGCCGATGGTCCGGAGCTCACTGTGTCTGCTCCCACTGCAGGGAGGGACTAGTGTCTTGCAGAGCGCAGTTGCGCACGCACTTAGAGCCCCAGTGAGGTATACAGTCAGGGCCATTTGATGAAGCACTCTCCCCATGCCCCCACGGCCTCCATTGACATTGAGGAATCTCCTTCAGTTGGTTACTGCGCAAGCGCGTACTACAGGGGGTTGCTAGAAAACGCATGTCTCCGGATTGGTAGTTGGGGGCGGAGTTAGTCACTGTCATCTCTGTGTCTGAATATACTGATTAGATGTATACACATCAGAAGACCATAAGCAATCAAAGTGGGTGGATCGCATGTGAGCTGTAAGTATTGGCTGGTATGTCATTCTGTGTCTATATATATGTTAATAAAGTTGTGATATGTATACCTTGAGAAAGCGCTTTGTGAAGCGTGAAACGTTGGTCATGTTTTTCCATGACCAATAAATAATATTTTTATGGGATACGCGCCCTCCTTTCTACTTTTTTGATACCTACAATAGTGCTCTTCCAGTTTTTCTCCTTCTGAAAAGAAGAATAAGCCTAGCTAAAGTTGAAAGTATTGAATAATAAATATAGAATAAAAGATCTACATTTTTATTTTTACAGTTTCTTAGAATTTAATTAAACATGCAAGTGTATTGTAATTATACTGCAAAATGCAACGTCAAACAGTAGTGATGATTACAGAACAATGTAAAAAAGTATTGAATATGAAAACAGCAGCATACTGTATAAGGTTTACTATAAAGCTCACAATTATTCTATCCTAATCAATAAAAATTGCACTGTCGCTAAATTTTTGCCTACTTGGATTTTTAAATCAGATTCGCAATGCGCAAACAACATTTAAAAAAAGCGATATTAGAGGTCCATCCTTTCTTTCCATCTATCCCTCCTTTTGCCTTTTTCTGCTTGATGCTATTATTTCCGGTATTGCGCATGCGTCAAGTCGTTGCAGAAGTTCAAGCTATCCTACAGTACATGTGCGTCTGTACAATGAGAACAAACTTCTGATAGGCTCTGGCTCTTGAGCCCCACTCTCTCCCTAGCTGTCCACCAATTTTATCTACTGTAGTAAGTGCTCAGTCAATCAAATTGCAGGACTACATTTTCAATAATTGTGCATGAATTTAATTAAATTAAAAACCCTGAGGAATGCAATTGATTACAGGAGAATGGACCGATCTGCAGCTTACTGTAGCTAATCACTTGTCTCTGTGCATATTATATTGATGCACATAATGTAATGTATTATTTTTTAATAAAAAAGAATGTATATTTTTTAAGCGGCAGCTTGAACTGCAGCTTTAAACTTCATACTGTACTGTACATTGTATTTACCTTCATTATAAACTTTGCCAAATGGGTGGCGATGAGCCACTGGCACTCCCGTAGTCTGCATTATAGTTGACAGGTGATAGCTGGCCTGCTACATCTGTAGTTGACAGCTGATGAAGCTGGAAATCTTTTTGGTACATGCAAGCTTGCTGGTACCTGTACGTGAAATCAGGCTCATGCTGGCAATTTTGCAGGTTTTCTGGTGGGGACAGTTAGCAAGGATTGCTGTTCACCAGGTTTTCACTGACGGCCGGACCGTTATTGTAAGACGTGCTGGTGCTGGTGCTGGTGCTGGCGCTGTTACATTGCTGGATTGGGATTGACGAATCTTATATGGATTAAACCCGACCTTTCTTCTTTTGAAATTGCAATGATCAAACATATTGTAAAAATCAGGGACAAAGCCCCAAAATCCGCTTGTTTCTCCGGCAGGATTGGCAATGCGAAAAAAACACTGATCGCTACTTAACGTTTTTCTTATCAAATGCTTCCAACCACGAACGTCATGTGAAAACTTGTAAAAATCAAAGTTCCAAATGAAAAAATCATATATTTTGTCTACAGTCGCCATGTTATTTGCTGTAGCATTAATTGCAGAACATATTAAAAATGCATAACTACAGTCAGGTTTTTTTATACATCTGCGGTGTGCACATTACAGTGGCGGACGCCTTTATCCTAATGCTGCCGAATCGGCGCAACTTTAATAACTGCGGGCAGATGCGTTTTTTTTTTTTCCGGAGTGTATTGTGGTACTTTAGCGCTCGTAATAAAAGCATTTTATTATCGATGTCTGAAATACTGCAATACCATCTAAAAACTCAGGGGGGCGTTCGCAAGCTGTTGTCTTGGAAGTCTAATACTTTAGCAGTTCAACCTATGTCAGTACACAGTCTGCGTGTGCGCAGTAATTGTAAATTTGCATATTTATACATGCATTTGCAGTGCTGTATGTCTCATTTAAAAATTGTTGAAACGCATAGGCGTGTGCTGTAACAGTATCACATTTCGGCAAATACAGCGCTCTCCCCTCGCTTGCCCCCGCACACACAGGATAATTTACTGCACTGCAGTATTTCAACTTCTTATCTTCTCTACAGTGCAGTACACCTCTCCCACACCATTCCTTTGAATGTGTGTCTTTCTGGTTTCAATTACATTCCTGCTTGATAGCTGATGATTACTGCGCATGCGCCTGTAAATTTACCACTGCTTGCTTGCGAAGTTCAAGAGTGAGTGACCAAAAAAAAAATATCTCCTCATTTTTCATTTTTATTTTCTCCACAAGCCTGCCTAGACCATCTTGATATTACGATATTCAATCTGTGCTGTAGCTTTTGACTGCGACCCTGTGCGTTTGACTGCACATGGTTGATTTGTGTGCTTTTTATGTACTGTATTTGGGGGTGTAGGGATCAAATTATTATGATGACCTGCCTTTTGAAATTGTCATTTCTTTGAACTGCAGTACAGCTAATCCTTCATGCTGCTGTATCCTGTACCCCCCTCCCCCACGCACACACACAAAGCTCGCTCAAGGATTTAAAACTCTTATCGACAGACACCTCTACAGAGTCATTCAGTTTCTGAAGCTTGCCATTGTGTTTTTAATCCGTCCCTAGCCGAGCATCACCTCTCTGCTGCGCCTGGGTGTAATCCTCTTTGAGATGGGAGCTAGTTGATGATTACTGCGCATGACTCACCCATCCCCCCCCCAACCCTTTGAGGCTTTGTTTACGGTTACGCTTTTAAAAATCCCTTCTGGAATTTGAAATGTAAATCTGATTTGCACAGCACTGTGAGAATTGAGAGTTAAAAAAACATTATCTGATTCATGTTGTTGATGCAGTAAATTACCACTTTTTGTCAATCTTTCTTTTTGTTTTGTGTAGGTGGGGGGTTGTTGTCAATGATTATGATTATCATGAATGTAAATAAATATTTATTTTATCAGAAACAAAAAAAACAAATATAAAAATAATCATGAATAATACAAAATGCAGTCTTTATTAAGTTCTTCTGTCAGATGGAAATTGAGGGCCGGTGGATAATCATGAATAATACACATTGATAATAATATTAATTAATAATATATAATATATAATAATATATATATATATAGTAATATAAATTTTCCCGTCTTTATCTTCTTCCTCATTCTGTGTACAGTACAGTAGTTCATTGAGAGAGGAGAGGTTTTGTGTACATCATGACTGCAGTTTAGATACTGTACACTTAACTGTACAAACAGTTCACAGACTTTACACGATACCCCCTCTCCCCCAGTCCATCCTTTTTTTCTGAAAAGACAAGAAAACAAAAAATTAGTGCAGTTATGTGCATACTGTATTATGGCATTGTGTGCTGTGTAGTACTGTCAAACTAGTCTATACTGGAACTACTGTATACTGTGACTACTGTTAAATAGTTTGGAACCAGGTGGCTGGTGCTGCTTTCTCTGGAAATAAATAAATTGAGCAGTTAGGTGCATACTGTATTATGGCATTGTGTACTGTATACTGTAGCTACTCCATATTGGACTACAGTACGCAGTTAGTACTGTCAAACTAGTCTATACTGGAACTACTGTATACTCTGACTACTGTTAAATACTTTGTAACCAGATGGCTGGTGCTGCTCTCTCTGGAAAGAAAAAAATTGAGCAGTTACTGTAAGTGCATATTGTATTATAGCATTGTGTACTGTATAGCTACTCCATATTGGACTACAGTATGCAGTTAGTACTGTCAAACTAGTCTATCCTGGAACTACTGTAAACTCTGACTACTAGGAAAGAAAAAATCTGTGCCATACTTACCTGTATCATACTGTACTTACAATACTACAGTACAGTACTATACCATACTACCTTCCTGATGCTTGCCCATTACGCATGATCACAATGGGCAACACAGTCGCAATATGGTCAATATATTTATTGCATCGTTCCACGGTGAGTACATCGTTCCAAAAACTCAATATGCCTTGCCCCAACTCATCCTTTTTGGAGGGTTTCACGACTTTTTGGCTATGGTCCTTCAGCTGATGCCAGACCATTTCGATAGGATTGAAGTCTGGCGATCTGTCATTGGAGCATGGAAAAAAGGACAATTAGTTTAAGAGATACAGTACACAGTAAAAACAGTGGGAAAAATGAGACACGGTTACCGCACTTACTCCGCTGGCATCTTCACCCAGTTGATACCGCGCTCAAGGATATGCGCTGTTGACGCGGTGTGCTTCGGATCGTTGTCCTGGTAGAAACGTTGACCATCCGGGAACTCACATGTGATGTATTCCACAATCTCAGGCACAATTTTGTCTTGGAAGAAAGCTTTATTCATGATTCCTATAACAAGAAAAGAAAAGTGATCAAAAAACTGCACACTAGTAAGTACAGTGCGTAAGGCACAAGCGTGTGACATACATTTTACTGTACCTTCAAAGATGACTATGCATCCTGGTCCACGCCTAGAGATGGCACCCCACACATGCATCTTCACTGGGTGTTTTGGACGCGGCTTCATAGATATGCGACCTTTTTTGTTCAATGCAAAGGTGGCAAATCTCTCCAGCGAAACAGTAGACTCGTCAGTGAAGATGCAATTCTGGAAAGTTTCTCCACTGTCGATCCATGCCTGGGCCTGGACCACTCTCTTGATTTTGTTAACGTCCCTTATCATAGGGTACGCTCTGTAATGACAAGGAATAAATAATTTTATAGGTACAGTACAGTTTCTTAAACAACACTTTTACCTCCTGTACTGTCCAGTACTAACCTCACACGTCCATATTTTCATCCAATTCTGCGTCTCATCTTCTTTATGCTGGTCTCGGATACAGTGAGATTGTGATTTTGCTGCAGAGTGTATTTGACCCTTAATGCACTCTTCTCATCATTCTCTTCACTTATTTTGTCGACCAGAAGAGTTGTCTCCCTACAATGTACAGAAAAACAACAATCCGGTAAGTTACAGTGCAGTAGCCACAAGCACAGCACATCATTTGCAGTAAAAATAGAGATATCTACACAATATATAGTTCTATTAATATGAAGCAATATAAACAATATATATACTGTAGTTATATAAATATACCGAAATAACTATAAAATTAGAGAGATCTACACAATATATAGTTATATTAATATGCAGCAATATATGATATATTATTGTATTATATAGTTATATAAATATACTTACGTGTTAGTTACCGTTGGTGTCCTCGTGCGTTGTTTGGTTTTTCCGTGTGCATGATAGCACACGGTGGTTGATGGCACAACGAGGCCAGAAGCAGCTAACCAGCGTTGGATATCTGCAATTCGGTGTCGGCTCGTGTACATCTCTTTAATTCTCATGCTGAGATCCTTTGAAATCTTTTTTAACAGGCATTGCTGCGAGTAGAAAGAAATACAAACCCAAGAATGTATTTTCGATGTTTAGTTGATGTATATTCAATGTTCAGTGAATCCACAAAATGGATGGTGTACTTATACGTTAATGACTGGGTCTGGAACACTCTCTTGATTTTGTTAACGTCCCTTATCATAGGGTACGCTCTGTAATGACAAGGAATAAATAATTTTATAGGTATAGTACAGTTTCTTAAACAACACTTTTACCTCCTGTACTGTCCAGTACTAACCTCACACGTCCATATTTTCATCCAATTCTGCGTCTCATCTTCTTTATGCTGGTCTCGGATACAGTGAGATTGTGATTTTGCTGCAGAGTGTATTTGACCCTTAATGCACTCTTCTCATCATTCTCTTCACTTATTTTGTCGACCAGAAGAGTTGTCTCCCTACAATGTACAGAAAAACAACAATCCGGTAAGTTACAGTGCAGTAGGCCACAAGCACAGCACATCATTTGCAGTAAAAATAGAGATATCTACACAATATATAGTTCTATTAATATGAAGCAATATAAACAATATATATACTGTAGTTATATAAATATACCGAAATAACTATAAAATTAGAGAGATCTACACAATATATAGTTATATTAATATGCAGCAATATATTATATATTATTGTATTATATAGTTATATAAATATACTTACGTGTTAGTTACCGTTGGTGTCCTCGTGCGTTGTTTGGTTTTTCCGTGTGCATGATAGCACACGGTGGTTGATGGCACAACGAGGCCAGAAGCAGCTAACCAGCGTTGGATATCTGCAATTCGGTGTCGGCTCGTGTACATCTCTTTAATTCTCATGCTGAGATCCTTTGAAATCTTTTTTAACAGGCATTGCTGCGAGTAGAAAGAAATACAAACCCAAGAATGTATTTTCGATGTTTAGTTGATGTATATTCAATGTGCAGTGAATCCACAAAATGGATGGTGTACTTATACGTTAATGACTCACATTAGAGTACGCCCACTTTCAACACACGTACCTCGTCGCCATGCATAAAAGGTTACACACTTTGCATAGCCTCTCACTCGATGATCTGTATCTGAACTTGCCCTTGTCCAGATACTGCATTGTGCCATCTGCTTCCATGGATCAACCCCGATTCTATGGACGCAACAAGCCACTCGCCTCTGCCGTGCCTGTCATGCTGAAAAAGCAAAAGGCAGGAGCCGTTTCCAAGCCAAGGCCAAAGCGACAGGCTAAGGCCAATAAAGAAAACCTTCTGCTGACCCCAAATGCAAAGGGTTTTAAAACACGTAAGCCTTATTATGTCAAGAAGAAATACGGTGATGTACACTCAACGCAAAACAAATGGCAGCCAACCCATCAAACCCGCAGGCCACTTCCTCCAATACACTTCAACGACTCGGCCGCCGCTCTCCCGGAAATCTACAGCCCATCTTCTCCACTACTCATCCACGATGCTGCCGCCACTGTCCCGGAAACCCACAGGCCATTTCGCCTCTGCTCTTCGACGACGCTGCCGTTGGTGCCCCTGAAATCCACGGGTCACTTTCTCCATTACGCTTAGACGACTCTGCCGCTTCTCCTCTCCTGGAAATCCACAGGTCACCTCCTCCATCCTTCTTCGGCGATGCTGCCGCTACTCTCCATGGAACCCCCATCTCATCCTCCGTAGCACCCATCCACCCAGATGTCCACAGCATGCCATGCACAAGAACCAGCTCTTTAGACCGCATGCTGAATGGGTTAAGTGTGGATATCCCTGGGAGCTCTACTGTGCTGGTAAAGATAGATCTGCTTCTGGAGACCATGCTAAATATGGATCAACGGATGGAGAAGATGGATCAATGGATGGAGAAGATGGATCGACGGATGGAGAAGATAGAGACTGACATAGCAAAGATACATAATTTGCTTGGTGTTCATGCCCCTGTATCCCCGACGCCGGAGCAGGAGGGTGGCATGGATCTGATGAATGGGACCTTCGACCACCTTCCAACACCAAGCGCACCCCCTCCAGCAGAAGATTTTGTGTACATGTATGCCGTTGAGGAGGATAACATGACAACCCCGTCAAGACCACGCCAGGAGACAACACGGTGACCAAGACAGGAGGAAAGCTTCCTCCCAGACAACCTACCCTCGCCCGCCGCCACATGCACACCCGGTCACAGAAGAACACCCGCTCCCAGAACCCAACCTAATACGCTTGCATCGATACGGTGCCCGACATCATCCTGCGTGAGCTGCCACCGGCACTCAGGGAGAAGTATAGGGTGATGAGTGCTAGTTTACCCCACAAGTATGCCATGTTAATTTTTAAGCACCGCGTGTCCTACTTGGTGTACTGCGAGTGGGCCTACAAAGTGAACTATGAAGGAAATCGCGAAAAAAGGGCGCTTCCTGAAAATTTAAGAAGGACTATTGTGGAGGAATTGCGGCGCTATTTTTCAATGACAGATCCTTTAATGAAAAGCGTTCAAGACTCCATTAATGGCATTTTGCGCCATACAAGGCATCGGCCCTGGAAGGACAATCTGGTGGGGATCAAATTTGCGTGACTCTTCCACTGTTGTTTATTTTTTGTAAATGTTTTTGTAAATGTTTTGACTTTCTGTACTTTAATAAAGGCGATGTTGCGTTTTGTATATTTTATGAATAAAGATTTTTTTTTAATAACACCGTACTGTTGTCCTGTACTGTACATGTTTTGACTTTCTGTACTTTAATAAAGGAGATGTTGCATGTTTTAACTTGTATTAATAAAGAAATGTTTTTACTTAGTGTACACACAGGACCTGCACAATTCCAGTCACCGAGGGCCGCAAACAGGCCCGGTTTTCAAGGTTATCCTGAAAACCGGGCCTGTTTGCGGCCCTTGAGGACTGGAGTTGTGCAGGCCTGACTGGCTGTTCTGTACACCATCCTACTGTAAATGTTTTGACTTTCTCTACTTTAATAAAGGAGATGTTGCGTTTTGTATATTTTATGATTAAAGAATTTTTTTTGATAACACCATGTGACTGTTAACCATACTGACTGACTGTAAATGTTTTTACTTTCTGTACATAAATGTTTTAACTAGCAGTAAACCTGTTGATGTTTTGAATTGCTGTGCAATTAAAATGTTTTTACATTGTACAGTATTTGTAAATAAATGTTTTTGTACTTACTCCACCAATAAAAGAAAATGTTGACTTGTTTTAAATTGTTCTCCTTTTATACTGTAACAAAATACAATAAATGTTTCTAGAATGTACAGTACTGTCCAGGCATACTGTACTGTATACTGTAGGCATGCTCAGTACTGTACATCACAATAGTATTAAAACAATACATGCTGTACGGGTATAGAATACACATATGTACTGGAATACATGTAGAAAAATTGCATACTTTTTATTTTCTCGGGTTTATTATACAGTATATATAAAAAAAAGTATTGTATACGGTCGGAAAACATCAGCATACTGTTTCAGGTATTTTATACTGATCAATAACACGGCCAGTAAACTGTAGACTCCGGTACGTGTTTTTTTAAATCCGATTCAGCAATGTGCAGGCATTGTTACACAAAGCGATATTATCCATCGAAATTCCTCCATTTGCTGTTTTCCGCATGAGATGACAAAGTTTTCTTTTCTGAGGAAAAACAAAAGTAAAAGGTTTTACTGTAATGGTCAGTCCCCTGTTCACATACAGAGATATTGTGTGCATTGGCACAGAAAAATACTCTGCTACATAGATACTCTGACGCGTTTCGTTCGCAGGCAGGGACTTTGTCAGAGTATTTTTCTGTGCCAATGCACTCAATAAACAACCTTTTATTTATTGCGTGAGGATTTCTGTTTTTATGCCCCTGCGACTGCAGTGAACCGCCTGAAAACCCTATCTCTGTGGATCTTACCTTGGCTGGAGCACGCATCAAAGCACTTCCGGATCAGTGGAGCCTGACGTCAGCTGGTGAGTCAGCTTTGGAGCTCTGAAGTCGGGACGCGGCGTGTCAAGATTGTGAGTACTCCTTCCCCCCGCTGTGGGGTTTGTTGCTGTGTGTGACGCCGCTTATGTGAGCGCAGTGGCGGAGGATCAGGGTGTCTTAAGACCGCTTATTGTTCCCTTGCAGGGGACACGGCTGCACCGAGTTTCTATTTCCCCCTTACCACACTCTAGCCCCGTTCCGGAGGTGAGTCACAGGTACACAGAACTACTGTTTTCATTTACTCTATGTACCATACATTGGGAGACTGAACGGGAGTGCATTTACTGAACTGCTTTCATGGATCTACTGTAGATTATTTATATGTGCACAATTTTGGCAGCGCCGGTCATATCTTGGAGTTTCTCTGGGACATTTCTCCCTGTTCACATACGCATGCGCCTACCGTCGATGTGATGACACGCATATGCGTTTCAAGAATGTCCAATGCGCATGCACCCAGCTTTTCACCAATTGTGCAGTATCTACTGTAGAAGCCACTCAGCCAATGATATTGCTTACAGGAGAATCGCTTGACTTTTGAATCGCACTGATATTGATATTTTCAAAATAAAAAAAACAGAATAAGATACGGCAACATTACTCACCATAGACTTTCCCAATCAGCTGGCGCCGAGCCACTGCCAGTCCCGTATTCTTGATCATACACGTCGTTGACAGGTGACAGCGGGACTACTACACCTGTAGTCAGCTGATGAGGCTGGAAATTGGTTAGGTACATGCAAGCTTGCTCGAAACTGTACGCGAAATCCGGCTCAGGCTGCAGGTTTCCACGCGGGGACAGACAGCAAGGGTTGTCACTGACGGTCGGACCGTTATTGGAAGCCGGTGCTGGTGCTGGCGCATTGCTTGCCAGCGACTGACGTTTCTTAGTTGGTTTTAACACGACCTTTCGTCTTTTGCCGTCTGCATGATCATAGATACAGGAAAAACCCGGTGATACACACCAATACCCTCCAATAAAATTGGGATCAATACAAAAAAAATGGATCGCTACATAACTTTTTCCTTATTGCTCGCTTCTACACATGAGGATCTTGCAAAAATTTGTAAAAGTCATAGTTTTCGATAAAATACTGATAAATTTGAACAACTGTTGCCATCTTATCATCTGTTGCATTAATCGCGGCCCATATTAAGTAAGCGTACGTTCTGTCGGGTTTTTGGAACACGGACTGCAATTGTGCACTCATGGCGGGACTCTCAGGACAATAACCAGACCGGAAACGGTGCTTGTCTTTTTTTAATATGAAAAGCCTAAATTGATACATTGTTGTAACTTCTTCCTTCAGTCCCAAGGCCAATTTACAATAGACCACTGTGGTATTAAACGAAACACCTGCAAGTCGACACATTACTGAAGCGCATGCGCATTACAATTCATGAATATCTGCCATCTGGCGGATACGCGAAGATTTGCAACCAATTAAATCCGAACCATTATCAATAAACACATCAACCGCCCATCAACCGCGGCTGTGAATGCAACATGAATGCAGTATGAATGCGGTCAGAATGCGTCATGAACGCGGTGAAGTGCGTGGCATTCGGAAAAAAATCCCGGAAAAATGCAGTGATGTTGGAGAATAAAAAGGGCCACGGCTGTATGTCCAGTCCAGTCAGCAATTGTGCAAGGATACTGTAGGAATGTAGAAAAAAGCACACAGCTTTGAGTTTTATACGTTTTCATTATGAAGCGCCTTCATTGATAACATCTTCAAAGTCAAATCACAATGGACCACTGTGGTAGACTTGTTTTTTACATTATCTGGTTTTACACACCTGCAAATTGACACTGTAGCACAGACAGAACTGTACACATTACAATTCATTAATTTCTGCCACCTGGCGGACACGTGAAGAATTGCACCCAAAGAAATCCGAAACCATTAAATTTAACAGATCAACCGCGGGTGCCTGGCGGCGTGAATGCGGCATGAACGGCAGCAGGAATGCGGAGTTAATACCCCGTGGAATACAGCAGAGCACACGACAACGGCTCCGTGATTTATTCGAATAACGGCTGCTGCAGCTGTACCAACAAATAGTCACTGGACTGAACTGTTTTCTGACTTACTATTCACTATTATCAGCCCCATATCCTGTGCCTTTGATTATTCTTGATTATTCTGAATATACATATTATATGGATCCGGCGCTTGAGCTTGTATACCACCATACTTTTTTCTATTTGGACATTCACTGTAGTTGCTGCCCGTGCTGAATATAGATCACGTTACTCTAAACCTTGAGAGTGGGTTCAATTTCTTCTCCTTGGAGATTTATATGATAACAGGAAACCTATTGTGGTATTTTTTGTGTGTCCACATTTAAATGGAAGACATAGGGAGTTCACAGGAACATGACTCTTATTCGTCAACAGCATATGCTTTCAGATGCGGGGATGATACTGTAAGGAAAAAGAAGGCACTTCAAGTATTTGAAAATATCGTAGATGTGGAAGAAAATTATATTTCTGATCTAAAAATTCATTTCCAAATGTTGGAGAAATTACTGATCCTTAAAACAAGAGTATGGTGAGTTGTAGTGACCCTTGAAAATTATGTAACTCCTGTACCCCAGCCCTCTGGGAGATACTGCTTCACCTACATGGTGTTGTGGTGCACATACCTGTGAGTTTCCAGGAGAGCTGAGCTGTCTGCGATCGGATGGACACCAGGTCAGGCTTCTGGATTATCTAATGTTCTTTTCTCTAGGTGTTCGGCGCCTCCAGCTTCAGTGGACTCCAGGGTTTCTGGAGGCAGTCCCCACTAAAGCAAACTCTCATACATCCCTGCCCATAGACTGGAATTCAGACAGGTGTATAAATGAACAAAGGACTTTATTGCATCACTGCAGCAGGTGGTCTTACAGCAGCTTCAGAGGTCTCAGAGAATCCCAGATCTCTGGAAGGTGCACACTCTGCATTGAGGAGCCTCAGATCTTTCCGGTCCAGCCAGCCCATGAGGGGCTGACTGGCTTCTCACTCCCAGCTGGGAGGAGAAGTCACACACTTCCACTCATTAGGAAGGGTGGAAGCTGACTCCTATCTTTTGATACTGCCTCCCTGAGGAACTAGAAGGGTGGGCTCAAGGTCTGTACCCTGATAGGCTGTACACCGACCATGAATCACCACCTCCTGTCACAGAGAGTAGCATGAGGGGGACAATGGCCCACAGAACTGGCTGTCACAGCCTAGACTGCTAAGGACATATGTGACAGGGGGAAAAGAGAGGCAGGGTGGACTAACCATGTTACGCTTATATTGAAAAAAAGTGGATCCCTAGGGGCCTGAGGGTAAAGAAATCGTCAACCTTTGGTTTCCAAAGCAAAGACTTTGAGGATCAATGGACCATTGTTCTTAACAATTGTTCCTTTAGATTAATGAAACTTATTCAAGAAAAAATGGGGGGGGGGGGGGGAGGGAATGGAACCATTGAAGATTAAAATCAAAGACTTTCAAGATCAATTATTCAAATTTAAGGACTTTGAGGGATTTTAGAACTTTGATCAGATTCTATCTAAAACAGTAGAACAAGTAGAAAAAGAGATCATGGCAAAAAAGCAAAGTGTATTTGACAGTAATCTGTTGGACTATGATAAGAAACAGGTTTACTGCTGGCAAAGGGTTAATCAGAATACAGATTGGCCTTATAGAGGCCCAAGAAGTAATTATTCATTTAGATCTACTCTGCAGAAATCCATTCTGAAAGGGGGATCTTCTGCGTGGAGAATCAGAATGATCCGATGTGGAGGTGTCGTCCCATGCATTCTCCTTTGTGGATACAGATGACAGTCAGTATATCTTTCCAGGGATGCATCAAGACAAAGAAGAGGGGAGAATTTCACATCTGGGGGATACCAGTCCAGGTCTGATTCCAAGATGAATAATCCAAAGTCTCTTCAACTCTATTGTAACACGGGAGTTATCCCTGTTCAGGTAATGTGTCTTTTGAGACAGGAAGGGAGACTCCTTAGCTCACACCTGAGCTGAACTTGGAGACAAAGCAGAGATTGTCCCTTACTCTCACAACTTGTGAGACTAACATGGGGACAGACGTCTTGAGTCTACTGTACCAGAAGAGGCTGCTTGCAAGACACAGAGGAAACTTCTAAACCTGAATGCTGACAAATCCTGAAGAAAAGGTAGCAACCAGGAATAGAGAAGATTTTCCCTCCAAACCACAAGGAACAGATAAGACTTTCATTTATAAGACTTTTTTTTATATCTGTTCATTTCATGCTATATGTTTGGGGCTGGGAGACATGCTTATCTAAAGGGAGTGGTGGATTGCATAGTATTTCACTAGAAATACTCCCAAGTGAATAGAAGCTTTGTTTACCCCTTGTTTTAATGGTTTCCTGATGCTAAGGAAACAGGCGAAATAAAAGCCTTATTTAATTTCACTATAAGCAGACTCCCTTGCATACCTCTGTGAGCGTCCGACCTATAAATGGGGACTCCTTTCCCCAATCCCAAGAGGAGAGAGAGACTGCTGAAGCAGGTAAACCTTATTTGCCTATCATAATAATAAAGTGTAATATGGTCATTGAAATAGGGGGTTTTGCCTTCCAGCCATAGTCAGGGTTCAAGAAGTGAGTTAGCCCTTGAAAGGGATAGGCGTTTGTTGTTTTCAAATGTTTAGCTGAAGCAGTGAATACAGATGGTGACCCATGAACGGTACTGATTCTGCAAGTAAAAGCTGCCACACCGCATAGGACAACCAGTTGTGAATGGAGTATATGCAGAAAAATGTGAAAATTGATGCAAAACTGTGCTGAAGAAGGGGAATTTTCAGTAAACAAGTGCTGAGGGTAAAATTGCCTACTAGAAAAAAAGGAATTGCTGAACTGTGTAAAAGGTATCCCAAAGTGTGAAGAGTGAATGTCATAATACCCAAAATTGAGACTGAACTCAAGCAGAAAATCACATTATTTGGCTGAAGCAGAGAGATTGTACCTAGCAAGTAAATGGTGTAAAGCAAACATAAGTTTTTACCTAGCAACAACACAACCAGCATACCTAATGAGATTAAACCTAGCAAGTAAATGGTGTAAAGCAAATAGATGTTTTACCTAGCAACTGCACATCCTGTATACCTGATGAGAGAAAATGCATGCACAGTACTGCTGATATTGTAAAACTTATCCAAGAAAGAAAAAGTCTACAGAGATGCCTGTGAGAGCTACGACCTCTACAAGCAAAATATGCCCACCTGTAGGACTACCACAGTTGGGGGTTCTAGCAAATACAGTGGCAACAGCTGCAATAGCGCCTCCTGAGGTCAGGAAGAAAACTTCACCTGAGAGCCCAAAATGGAGGACAAGATGCAGCGTTCCTGTAATGAACCCTACCCCACGGAAGAGTGGCCCTTCCAGTCCAATAAGGAGGAAGACATCTCTTATGGGGAACCCGAACCGAGTCACACCCACAAAACACCCCAAGAATGGTGGGGGTGCCTGAACTCGGCACGAACAGAAAAGACCGCTCTCTATGATGACGAATATGGTCGACAAGAGAGAGAGCGGGAGCAGCAGATCACCCAATATTTCTGTCAGCTAAAGCTACTGCAAGAAAAGCCTGGTGTATATAATGAAGCTGTTGAAGTATTTAAGAAAGAAGGAGACCCGAGTATTCCTGATGGGACGGAGTCATCCAAAACAAAAAGGCGGAAAAAGAAAAGCGGTTCTTCACTTACCGTGGAAGGAACAGACACGTCCGCAGACCCTGTGGAAAAAAAGGGGGACCGAGATGCCCTGCAGCCTAGAGAAAATGGAGAACTCGTCCCGTGGATAACCGAATATCCAGAGGGCCCAAGGCAGAAGTCGTGTACCCCAAAGAACTGTCTGTCCATGCCAACAGTGAGGAACCCTCAACCAGTCATCCCAGGGAAGCGGAGCCGGAACCAGTGAGTGTCGATCCCTTGACCAGACCTGAGGATGCCCTGAAAAATGCCAGGCCTGACTGTGATGTACTCCGTGAACAATTGAAACAAAAGAAAGATGATAACGCGGAGCTACTGAAAGATAATGCTGAGTTACAGAAGACGGTGCTCGCAATGTACTCTGCAGCCAGGACAGAATTGGACGATATCAAGACTCAGCTAGATACTGCAAATGCTACTATTTCCGCCATGGATGAAAAGCAGAGCCAATCTGATAAAATGATGGCTACGCTAAAGCGGAAGTATGAGGAGGCACTGAAGCAGATGACAGTCTTCCAGCAAGATGTTCACACTCTTCGAATAGAGCTGAATGCCTCACAACAGGAGGTTAACAGTGTCCAGATAGAGGTGGACGTATCTCAGAAAGAGGTTCAGACACTCCGCAGAGCACTGGATGCCTCACATCATGAGACCAACAGCTGCCGCACAGACCTGGAAGTTTCCAGAAAGGAACAACACAGTCTCACTGAGGAGCTGGACATTTCTAAAGCAACGATTGTCAATCTTAATACAGATCTCCAAGTCTCCCATAAGGAGCTTCCGACCCTCAACCTAGAGAAGGAAGTCTCATGCCAGGAGACTGTCATTCTCAAAGCAGATGTGCGTAAATGGAAGGAGGTCTGCAAGGAGGCCCTGAATAGTACAGAGACTGAAAAAGGAGAAAATTTAAGATTACAAAGAAAAAACTTAAAATTCAAAGAAGAAAATTTTAATTTGACAAACGACGTCAAGGAAAAAAATGAAAAGCTGCACGAGCTTAGAGAAATAAATAGACTTTTGGAAGGTGAGAAGTTTGAAGCAGAGCACCGCATGCAGAACCAACTGCAAAGTCTGCGTACGCACCTCGAGAAGGCCAAGGAGAAGCAGCGAACTCTGCAGGAAGACAATCTGCAGGCTGTTAAAGAAATTCAAGTGCTGCAAGAACGACTGATTACCCAGTATGTCCCCGCAAAGCAGCATGAGCATCACCAAAGCATCGCTAAAGGCCAAGCTTAGAACCCAGGTGACGCGGCACAAAAGGGAGCCCAAGAAGGTCCAGAAACTGAAACAAGTAACTGTGGCCCAAGCAAAGAAGTTCATAGTGCTTCACAATGCAATAAAAATGTGGAAGCAAGCTCAGAGAAAGCAAAGCATGCAGATAAATTCCCTGAGAAGAGACTTGCAAGATGCACTCAAAAAACAGGGATCTCTCGCGGATGAGATGAAAGTTCTACAAGGACAAGTATTGACCCTGACTAAGCGTCAGTATCCCACAGCCACAAAAACTCATGAAGACAAGGGTACAGTGAGAGCTGGGAATACGCTCGTCTGAAAGACAAGGTTGCAAAATGTGAACCACCTAAACAAGCACTAGCAAAACCTTCAGCCACCCAACAGGCAATAAAAGAACGTACACGTGCTGAATCAAAACCAGAGGAATCCTTAGCTGATGAAGCTGAAAAGATGGGACATTCTCTGGAAGTGGGGGTGGAATTACAACTTAATCCCAAAAAGGCTGAACAAGCAACCCCATTGAGTGGAAAAAGGGCAGAGAGAGAGCTTCAAGAGCAGAAAACTCAAAGGGCTGTTTTTAAACGCTCTGCAAATACTGCCATACAGTCTGCCTACAATAAGATGAGCACCCGACGTGAGGGAAATCTCATGACCGCGCACATAGCAAAAAGACTATACTTAGAAAAAGTCCTCCTCGAGCGACTGAGGAGTGCTGATCTCAAGCACCTTCGGGAGGAGACGCGAATAAACTGGAAAAAGGGCTCCAATCCCAGCGGGACTGAGGGTTCTCTTCCTCCATCCACTCTCATTCAAGTCACAGAGATATCTAGAATGAGAGTGGAAGGATGGGCTTTGGCCGTGGCAAGTCCGAGCTTCCCACAAACAGGGGAGGTATGTAACAGGGGAGTTAGCCCTGTTCAGGTAATGTGCCTCTAATCCAGCAGTGTGGTGGTTAACTGCTGGTAGTCAATTAACAAACACCACCTGCCTGATTAGATTGCTTAGAAAAGCCTGTCTTTTGAGACAGGAAGGGAGACTCCTTAGCTCACACCTGAGCTGAACTTGGAGACAAAGCAGAGATTGTCCTTTACTCTCACAACTTGTGAGACTAACATGGGGACAGACGTCTTGAGTCTACTGTACCAGAAGAGGCTGCTTGCAAGACACAGAAGAAACTTCTAAACCTGAATGCTGACAAATCCTGAAGAAAAGGTAGCAACCAGGAACAGAGAAGATTTTCCCTCCAAACCACTAGGAACAGATAAGACTTTCATTTATAAGACTTTTTTTTATATCTGTTCATTTCATGCTATATGTTTGGGGCTGGGAGACATGCTTATCTAAAGGGAGTGGTGGATTGCATAGTATTTCACTAGAAATACTCCCAAGTGAATAGAAGCTTTGTTTACCCCTTGTTTGGATGGTTTCCTGATGCTAAGGAAACAGGCGCAATAAAAGCCTTATTTAATTTCACTATAACCAGACTCCCTTGCATACCTCTGTGAGCGTCCGCCTACATCTATCAACAACCGCAAAAAAACTTTGCACTGTTCCAAAAAAACGCAAAGGAACCAGGAGAGGGAAGAGAAACCGACGGAAGGCGGTAACCTTACAAAAGAAAGAAGAATTCCTAAACAAAATTGATAATGTGATTAATTTGTCAGGAACAGAGTTGTCGGCAGCTGAGACAGCACTTCTCAATAAGGGTCATAAATATGCACCAACTAAGGATCTCGACCTGTTTAGTACGGTAGTTGATGTCCATAAATTCATTCATAAACATACTTTTAAAAAACATTTTCATTTTCATTGTAATAACATCCCTGAGAGTGAGTCTACCCTGCAGGATAACTCTGTTTCTATGCCTCAAGAAATGTCTAATTCTGTAATCTCTTTCTCATTCTCCAGGCCTTTACCATTCTCCAGGTCCTCCTGTGCCTCCCACGGTTCGCCTGTAAACCTTCAGGATACTTGTTCTTTGAGGGATATGGACGATCTTTGGGAGGAACAAGGTGGTGTTCGTGACAATTCTACCACTCTAGCATTTGGTGAGTGAAAATCAAAATTTAAAAAAGTTCTATTTTTGATCCTATACAGTATATGCAAAGGGTCCGTATATCACCATGTTTGAAAATTTAGTAATTCGAGATCTGCGCACATTGGCAAAAGGTTTTTCATTTTTCCATTCATATATCGATAACGATAATCTAAATAGAGAGGAAATGTTAGCGCTCAAAAATATACAGGACAAATCACGATTTAGTGATCAAAAGTGCTGATAAGGGAGGGGCTGTGGTGGTCCAGAGTAGGACGGACATTCTCAGGGAGGCTCACCGCCAACTTCGGGATTGTTCCTTCTACTCTGGCCTACCACAAGACTCCACGAATTTATAGCTTAAATCCTTGTTAGATCTCATAGACTTGGGGACACTCACTAATGTCCTTTCCAAAGAAGAGGTGGGATTCATTGTTAATCTCAACCCGGTTACCCCCATTTTCCACCATCTTCCAAAGGTCCGGCCAATAGTCTCAAGTATTGGATCTTTGGGAGATGGGCTTTCACGTTATGTGGATAGATATTTACAGTCGTTTGTCAGACAATTACCTTCCTTTATTCTAGATTCAGGAGATCTACTTAGACAAATTCAGGAAGTTGAGTGGAAACAGGACTACATTTGGGTAAGTCTAGATGTTATTTCTCTTGACTCTATTATTAGACATGACCAGGGGATAGCAGCTGTATGTCATTTTATTGAGGTCCAGAAAACTCACTGTTTAAAACCACTTTTATTATTGAAGCTATTTCTGTCTTAATAACACACTGTAAATGTGCATATAAGGGGGGACTCCATTTTGATTGCTGGATAACCATTTTTCTATAACTATTCTGTACTAACGTTTAAGTCTCAGGAACTAATCACATGCCATATGCCATATGTAATTGTGCTGTGCAGGCAGGTCTGAGAATGTGACTTGACCTGTCACCTACTTATCTTTAGCTGAACTATGTTTGTTCAGACTCATTCAGACTTATTTTGCCCTGTAGAAAACAGGAACTTGTCTTCAGCCGTACTGGGCATAAGTTACACAACAATGCATTTCACAACATACTGCCATTTCCTTAACGGCCTCCTAACTAGGAAATGTGCCCCTTTCTCAGACCATAAACTGTCTAACTGTCATTTTGCTGAGATAGACAGATTGTGAAGTAAAAGGGGAAGTATGTTCTCATATCTGTGTTTTTCTATGCCCAAGTTTGCTATATAAACTGGCTGTAACCCTTCAATAAATGAGAGAGAACAGTTTTCTGACAAAGCTTCCTTGGTGGTTGTCTGACTCAATTACTGCTTTCTCCCGAGCTCGTCCACCATTTTGTTTTCCCAGGTCATCAGCGCTATAAGAGTGGGGTTAAATCCTCCGGAGGTTGGAGTCGTCCTTGAGTTGGCAGACGGTGTATTTTCACGCTAAGACGTTGGAGAATACAAAGGGCACTTATTTTCATGGTGTCGGAAGTTGGGAAAGAAGCCACATTCGGGGTAAGCGTACAAGATATATATTTTATCTGTATATTATCCGTCTGTGTCTTCTTGCCCAAAGAGCCCATAAGGTTTTAAGGTTTAGAAGTTTTTAGAGTTACCGCTGCACCGGATGATCCAAGGTTAAGGAAAACCATAGAAACACTTGAGTAAAGGCTCGAAGTGAAGTCAGGATTATATGAATCCTTGACAGAAGTATATACACAGGGTTATAGTCCCTGTTGAGAGATAGGAACAAGCGATATAGTTGGGTATCTGCTTGAAAAACTCTTATAGTGTCTGTGGGAAAAGTGTATTTTTTTTAAGGGGGGAGGAGGATTGTAAGGGATTTTTAAGGGATTTTTTCTTTTTTCTGTATTATTGTGCATGGGCATGTCGTCATATATATAAGATAAGATATATAAGACATATAAATTGCTAAGTGTATAAGTGCTAAGTATATAAGTGCTAAGTGTATAAGTGCTAAGTATATAAGTGCATGATATTACGCTGTGTTGCCCATACCTTTTTACAGTGCAAACCGACCTTGATTTTTTGTTTTGTAAATCAAGTACGATTTGCATTGCCTGAATGATGGGAATTTCCAACTCCAAACGTGGCCCTAGGGGAAACAATGATTGTAATAATAGCAATGTATCTGTTGACATAGCTTGCACAACTCCCAGCAGGAAGCCGACTGTTACACTTATCATTAACAGAGAATATAACCCTGACATAGAAACTCCTAAAGATTTTGTCAGTGCATGTACGTCAGATTTTTACACTGTTCCTTTTGTGGATAATATGGCTGGGTGGTCTGAAAGAATGCAGTCTTCCAACCCTTTCCCGAGGGAAGGTAGTTTTGCCGCATATCATATGACAATGATAAAAGGATTATGTTTGGGTGGAGATCCTGAATGGCTATGGTTTCAGCCTGATCCCGAGTGGGACATGCATTATATGGCATTATGTGGCCGCATTTGGGTAAAAGTTGCACCTCACATTGATGAGGCGAGACGAAACAAAGCCCCAAAATGTGATGAGCCAATTTGGCCACCACCGCCCGATAATCTCACTACAATGTATTCCCAAGCCCCTAATGCACCCCCACAGGAGTTATTACCTCCTGATGTTTTGCCCCCACCACCGCCGCCTTGTGTGATGTTACAAGTACCCCCGTATAGTCCTATCACACCTGTGCCACTATTTCCAAGTTTTGATCCTAACATGTTGGCAGTGTTATCACACTATGCTGCAAGCCACCACAAACCTCCTACACCCGTACGAAGGGAGGAGAGTAATGACATTTGCCCACAGCCCTCTCAATCCACCTATGTGGAGTTGAGAAACGATGCAGAATCAGAGGTGGTACACCGCTCTGAATATGAGCATCATAAGTCGTCCTCTAAAAAAAGCCCAAAAAGACAGCTTGCCACTGTCGTAAGCCCCACAAGACTTTCTTCTCATGGTTCACCCCCTGTCTCCGGGGAGAGCGAAGGGGAAGATTCTGGTTCGGATTCATCTCATTCCGACATACCATCACCCACTAGCCGATTGCCTTTAAGTAAACTTAAAGAAAACACTGTTTCAGCAGCTTCTGTGACGTCTGAGTCAGCTGCAGGGGTCAGCAGTGATAGAGTTAAGGAATTCTGTGCTTCTGTAAGGGTACTGACTGAGGAATTCAAGGAATTTAAAGACGTGTTCAATGATTCACGTGCTGCAAAATTAACTCCCGCACATAGTAATGCCAAACCTGTCCTAGCTACACCGCAATCATCTGTTTTCACACCGAGAAATGTTTCTAGGAAAGATTTAATTCGCACCGCTCAGAAGCGCGAATACGAATCATTGTTAGCTGACACTTTAGCTGATTCAATTAAACTCGCTGATGAAATCAGAAGGTATAATACTCCGAGACAGGATTCCCCCATATCACATAGAACACGACAGGCATTACAAACGACACAACAAGCTGACAAACAGGATTGTGCTGAAGCAGGGGTTGAGTTAGCATTGCCGTTTATGACTTTAGGAAATGATATCTTGATTCACTCTGTAGACACCACATTAATGGAATCATGGGCTAAAGGCTGCCCGGATCCTTTTAAAAATCCAAGTGGTGCAATTAAATACCTTAAAAAGAAAAGTCAAGGGTATCAATTTACAGGAGGTGACATTAGATTTTGCCTAGATTGTTTGACAGGACACATTGACATTGATTGGTCTAAGGCTGACATATACTTGAGTAAGAAGTTTGATGCACCCGGTAAGAGGGGTAGCTTCAGTTTATTGAGTTCTGCTGACCGTGCACCAGCAGAAGGTGAATTTGTTTGGGATAATCCAGGTGTTATTGCCAAAATGTGGGAACTATTGGAGAAATACTTTTTTGAGCAAGGCAGATCCAGGAAAAATGTAGGTCTGATTATGACTCTTAAGCAGAAAGATGATGAGTCAGTTACTGATTTTTGCCGCAGATTTAAGAACGAATGGGTTAATACTGCAGGTATGCAATACCCTAAGGCAACAGATGACGAGATGAATATTTTGTATGTACAATCTTTACTTAATGGTTTATGCGACACACATAGACAGATTGTTTACATGACTGTGACTGGTTGGCAGACAATGACGCCCGATAAGATAATGGGTGACCTGGCCATTAAGGATGGTGCAGGAGCTTTCCCAGATCGTACACCGTTGCCCCCACCCCCTCCCCCGCCTGAAACTGTTATGCATGCTCACGATGGCTCAGTGCAGAATGCTAGAGGAAATCATTACAGGGGCAGGGGAGGTCACAATAGAGGAAAAGGTAGGGGAGCCCAAGGGAATAATCAGCGCAGACCAGGCACTTGTTTTAACTGTGGCAAACAGGGACACTGGAGACAGGAATGTTGGGCCCCTTCTCAGGGTAACAACCAACAACAAAATTATCAGCAGCAGGACTATCAAAGTCAGGGAAATCACAGGCAGCATCAAGGCTATGGTCAGCAGGGCCAACCACAATACCAGCAGAATAGCAGCAGAAACATACAGCAAAACACTCAGAGGCCCCAACAAAGTCACAATTATCAGGGCCAAAATGTTTCCAGCCCTCAATATAATGTTGCATGGAACCAAGAGATGCCTTATAGCCAATAGGGATGCCCGAGGACGGAAACCCTCGTCTGCCCACAAGCTTCTGTGTCTAATGGATGGTTAGATATACCATTACTATCATTGTATGTCAATGGCAGATTAACTGATTTTCTTGTAGACACAGGTGCAACGCGTTCTTGTCTTAATAAACACTCTTACAAGGGCCCAATGAAGCAAGCAGACGAGTCCTCTATGGGTATTGAGGGTACTCTCACTAAATGTTACAACACTCCCATTTTGTCAGTTCAATTAAATCCTAGGTCTGACAAACACTGGAAACACCCTTTCAGGGTTATTCCACAATGTCCAGTGAATTTATTAGGACGTGATCTCATGGCCAAAATGCAAATTGACATAAGCATTGATGACAAGGGGGGGATTATTGTAAGTTCTCCACATCTCTCCCCCAATGATTATGATCTTTCTCTTTTTCAGCATGATACTGGCAGACTCAAAGTCCGAGGGTTAACAATGCCAGACAGATTAGTTGAACAACTGACCAAATTGTCAGATTTTGCCATCCATGGTGATATGCCTTACACACGCATGACATTTGCTAATCCTGTTTCATGTATTGTCTATGATCCAGAAGCAGAGATGCATGACCCTGAAGCACACTCAGATGTGTCTGCTCGCATTGAAGGTGTATGGATCACACCAACGACTGTCTACATTGCATCAGACAAAGGAGCCTTCATATGGGCTCAAGGACAGCAGCTTGTATTACAGGACAAGTATTTACCTATTGACGAGATATGGGATATAGAATGGAATCTTTTTTCTACTGACATACCTTTATCATTACAGGACATTGACCCACGGGTATGGGCTACTTCTCACACTGACCCAGGTCTCATCTCATGTACACCATATGAGGCCACACTAAAGCCAGGAGTAAGTCCGGTTTACATCAAACAGTACCCATTATCTGCAGAGAAGGAAGCAGGTATCGAACCGATCATTAAGGAGTTACTCACAAAGGGAGTGATAGAACCAACTGTCTCACCATACAACACACCAGTTAACCCAGTACCGAAACCTAACAGTTCGCAGTGGCGTTTTACACAAGATTTGCGCGCAGTTAATCAATTAGTGCAACCATTAGCGCCTATAGTACCAGATGTTACAGCGATCATTACAGCCATACCTGCAACAGCGATCTATTTCACGGTAATAGACCTGAACTCAGCTTACTTTTCCATTCCGGTACACCCTAACACAAGATCTTTGTTTGCGTTTACCTACAAAGGTGAACAATTTAGGTGGTCTCGTTTACCACAGGGATATTGCGATTCCGCCACGGCTTACAGCCTGATAGTGCGCATGACTCTTGCTGACTGGTGTCCGCCCGGTGACTCTGTTTTGCTGCAGTATGTGGATGATTTACTACTCTGCAGTCAAACTGAGGAAGCGTGCACTCTGGATACGCATAGTCTGATGGAGCATCTCGCTGCTACAGGTCATAAGGTCTCACCACACAAGATACAGTTGGTGCAACAAACTGTCAAATATTTAGGCTTCATACTACAGCCAGGACAGAGACTCCTTTCGCCAGACCGAGTCAAGGTAATTGCCACTCTCCCCAAACCCAAGACGAAAGCTGCTATGTTGTCTTTTCTGGGGATGATTACCTATTGCCGCCAATGGATACCGAACTGTTCCCATTGGGATAACATCTTGAGACAATTGACATTGATGCATATGCCAGACCCACTGCAATGGACGCCAGAGAATATCGCTGCATTCACTGAACTTAAGACTGCATTGTGTTCTAGCCCCGCTCTGGGCTTGCCGAACTATAACCTGCCTTTCCATTTGTTTTGCAGCGAGACAGGTACCGCGGTTGTTGGCGTACTAGCACAAGAACATGGCTCAGGCTATAGACCGGTGGCATTCTATTCTAAGAAACTGCAGGAGATTGTGCAAGGGTTCCCAGCGTGTTTAAGACAAGTAGCTGCATGCGCTATTTTGGTAGAAGCAGTACAAACTATTGTGCTGTCACACAAACTAACCTTGCATACATCACACCAGGTCCTACATGTTCTCAAGAACCTCACTACGCAGCACATGACCGCACAGCGTAGAACAGGGTATGAAACTATCCTCACATCTACCTCAAACCTCACTGTCAAATATCACCCACCACACACTGGTCCTGCTCAAATTCTGTCTAAACTGTTACTACACAACTCTGACATAGGCAATGAAGATCATGACTGCCTACAAAACATACACAACACGACATCAGTAAGGAGCGACTTAGAAAGTACGCCCCTTAAGGAGGGAGATGTATTGTTTGTAGATGGGTCATGCTCTAAGCCCTCAGATGGAGTATATCTGACGGGATTTGCAGTAGTTAGGTTACCAGACACAGTAATCTGTTCTGGAGCGTTACCGTTTGTTTCAGCTCAAGCAGCAGAATTAATAGCATTGACCGAAGCATGTAAAGCATCATCTCAGAATACGGTAACCATTTACACAGACTCTCGCTATGCATACGGAGTCGTACACGATTTTGGAGTAATTTGGAAAAATCGTGGTTTTGTAAGTGCTGATGGTAAGGGAATATCACATGCCACATTGGTAGAGCAGTTACTGGAAGCCATGTTGCTACCCGGTAAACTAGCAATTGTTAAATGTAAAGGACATGCTGGTGGAGAGACAGATGAGGCCAAAGGTAATGAGTTGGCCGATTTTCATGCAAAAGAGGCTGCACGATCACAAATTATGTTTCCTGCATACCACACCACTGTTGACACACAGCTCAATATGGTAATGACATGCCATCTCCCAGACTACGATCTTAAAATGTTACAAGAACTTGCAGAAGAAAAAGATGTAGAGCTATGGGAGGGAAAAGGTTTGAGCAAAGATGAGAATGGGATTTGGACTAAGGACACAGTGATAGGTTTTCCTAAAATAGCCAGCCCTATTCTAATCTCACATTTCCATGGAATTGGGCATAAAGGAAAGAAAGCTACAGGTGATCAGATTAAGGAATTGTTCCTAGTTAGAGACATTGATCAGGTAGTTGAGACACAACTAGCTAGATGTCTACCATGCATCAGAAATAACACACAAGGAACACGACCCGCAAAACATGAACATCTACCGCCACCTAGTGGCCCAATGGAGCAAATACAGATTGATTTCACACAGATGCCAACAGCTGCGGGAAAGCTGAAATACCTACTGGTAATGGTAGATCAATTCAGCAAATGGGTTGAGGCATTTCCTACATCGAACGAAAATGCAAAGACTGTTGTAAAAATACTTTGCAAGGAAATCATCCCCCGATGGGGATGTCCTCTTCAAATAAATAGTGATCGAGGAACACATTTCACATCCCAGGTGACTCAAGGAGTTGCTAAGACTCTCGCTATAGATTGGAAGTTTCACATACCTTACCACCCACAGTCTTCAGGTCAGGTAGAAAGGACCAATCGCACGATCAAGGATAAACTGCGTAAGGGAACAAATGGTACCTTTTCAAGATGGCCAGATGTCCTTCCCGCAGTCCTTGCAGAAATTAGGATGACCCCGAATAGTACTACCAAATTGTCACCTTTTGAAATTTTAATGGGGAGACCGTTTCCAACTCCCTGGGCTCATGGTACGTATTGCCCAAAGGAAGTTGGAGACCTAGAGCAAATTCAAGAGAATTATGTTCATCACTTGATACAGAAATTGAATGGCATCTATGGTGATGTTTCTTCTTCTCTTCCGCTCCCTTCAGATAAGCCGACACATCGTTTCCAGCCCGGAGACAAAGTCGTGGTCAAGCGCCTACCCGCCAAAGGAGGGACAACAGAACCGCCCTACGGTCTTCCAACCACGATCCTCGCAGTTACTCGTACAGCTGTGCTGACTGAAGATTCGTCTACATGGATTCACGCATCACGTATCAAGTCAACGAAGGAGTAGAGCCAGAAGTTGAGATTCGTCAAATACCAGAGACACGATTTCAGAAGAATCGGCGCAGATGCATACGCGTTTGTCTACTCTTGAACGTATTGACAATAATAATATGCGCTTTTTGCGCCCTCTACGGTAATAGACTTAGGGTAACGAGTACCACTATAACCTGCCCTAACCACAGTCCACCTGAAAGTTATGTTTTCTCTGGAGAAGGTGAACTCTCTTCTCTCATCTCCAAAGAACAAGATGAAAGCGAAACCCATGTACCACAGGTCCAGTTTAACTCTCACAATTTGCCAGGAAAACATTACACACGCTCCAAACGCATGGCTTCATTTCTAACGGAAGTCAAAACTAACATTTGGAAGCATTTGGCTGTTGAGGTACTGAATATGTCACATTTCTGTTTAACCGACATGACCAGCACAACTGACATACTCACAAGCTGTTTAATAGCAGTACCCACACCAGTAGAGATTTTGTTAAAAGTGTTTAGCATAAGCAATAACGATAGTTTAGCGGAACATCATGATGTGCGACAGCATTTTTCTGTTTATGAATATTGTCGTGACTGTCCCCAGTGTATTGGTGAGAAATGGCTTAACATGACACAAATTAAGACCCAGAATATAACACAGGGTGACATATGTTATCAAATGACATGTAATCCTGAAAAGATAGGTAAATGTAAGCAAGTAAAATTGACGCCCTCAGTTTCCACCAACATGACCAGAATATTGTGTAGTCGAACTGATGACAAATGCACTAGCGTCAATAACACTATGAGTTGCAATCACACAGTAAGCACACCAAGCCATCTTTATCCTGTTAAACTTCCCGTTGGATGGTTGTTCTCTTGTGGTAATACTACCTATACTTACATACCAGGAAACATCACAGGGGGGCCATGTGCTCTCACCAGGTTAGGGTTAATGATGTTTTCTGTAGAACCTGGCTTACATCAAACCAAAGTTAAGCGATCCACTATTTCACTTACTGAAAATTGCGATCCACATGTAAATTTATTATCAACCACTGAAATTGTAAGTCTAGCAGCTTCCCTTGTTGGAGTTCCTGGATTGGCTGTGTATACAGCAAGAACTCTCGCCAAACTGGCATGCACTGTAGCCAAGGGGTTAAATCACACTTCCCAGGCCCTAGAAGAACTAATGATAGATTTACAAGATACACGCAAAGCAATTTTGGAAAATCGCGCCGCAATAGATTATCTTTTGCTTAAACATGAGCACGGATGTCAAGATTTTCAGGGAATGTGTTGTTTCAATCTCTCTGATCACTCCAAATCATTGCAAAGTCATGTCGCTGACATCAAAACTCTTGTCACAGACATTACTGAGAGAATTGATCAGTTTGATTGGACTTTTGGGTTAGGTGCATGGATTGGAGAATTGGGAAGGAAACTTCTTATGGGACTGATAGTAATCACTAGTATAATCGTAGTATTAGTTATTATTTTTTCATGCTGCAAATTTATGTGCTTATCTTTATGTAAAATGATTATGCCTTTTGGTAAGTCCATTGATCACACATATGCATCACTGGACGTTAATGCCCCCATTCACAGCTTCTCAAATATGATACGTAACTCTGGACCTACTGCCACTAGAGTCCAGATACCTTTGATGGATTATGATAACATTCAAATCCAATACGAGACCCCCATATCCTAGAGGTTAATTGTCATTTTATGATGACAAAAGGGGGGATTGTAAATGTGCATATAAGGGGGGACTCCATTTTGATTGCTGGATAACCATTTTTCTATAACTATTCTGTACTAACGTTTAAGTCTCAGGAACTAATCACATGCCATATGCCATATGTAATTGTGCTGTGCAGGCAGGTCTGAGAATGTGACTTGACCTGTCACCTACTTATCTTTAGCTGAACTATGTTTGTTCAGACTCATTCAGACTTATTTTGCCCTGTAGAAAACAGGAACTTGTCTTCAGCCGTACTGGGCATAAGTTACACAACAATGCATTTCACAACATACTGCCATTTCCTTAACGGCCTCCTAACTAGGAAATGTGCCCCTTTCTCAGACCATAAACTGTCTAACTGTCATTTTGCTGAGATAGACAGATTGTGAAGTAAAAGGGGAAGTATGTTCTCATATCTGTGTTTTTCTATGCCCAAGTTTGCTATATAAACTGGCTGTAACCCTTCAATAAATGAGAGAGAACAGTTTTCTGACAAAGCTTCCTTGGTGGTTGTCTGACTCAATTACTGCTTTCTCCCGAGCTCGTCCACCATTTTGTTTTCCCAGGTCATCAGCGCTATAAGAGTGGGGTTAAATCCTCCGGAGGTTGGAGTCGTCCTTGAGTTGGCAGACGGTGTATTTTCACGCTAAGACGTTGGAGAATACAAAGGGCACTTATTTTCACACACAATTATTTTTTGTTTGATCACAATTTTTATTTACAATTAAAAGGCAAAGCAATGGGGACGAGCTTCACCCCCTCTTATGCGAATTTATTTATGGGGTGGTGGGAAACACATTTCTAAATATAGCAGCACTAATCACTTTAGAAATAATATTATATTTTACAAGCGTTTCATTGACAATTTAATTATAATTTGGAAGTGGGATGGTGAAACACTACGTTCCTTTTTTTATTACATCAATGATAACACTTATGATTTACAACACGTGCACTTTCTGGACCTCCATTTGTACATAGACTTGGACTTGTAAATTCAGATTAACACCTTCAGGAAGGAGAACTCCAGGAATTCATTTCTGAGAGCAGACAGCTGCCACCCAGGCCATTGATCTCAGGAATACCCAAAGGTCAGTTCATCAGATTGAGGAGAAATTGTTCCCCTCTACATGGATTTCTCACTCAATCTGAAGAACTAAAAAAACGTTTTCTAGAAAGGGGATACCAACTCGAAGTCTTAGACAAAGCTTTTGAAGATGTGCTCAATCTTGATAGCGATTCCCTTCTAGATTCCTCTGTGAAATCTGACAAGTCAGGAAAAAGGACGTCTCGAGATTAAAAAGATGGGGAAATACTCTAGTAATCTCAGTTCACCATTGTTTAAATCTCAATATAACAAAAAGAGTAACCAGGTTAAGTCAATTTTGTCTAAACATTGGAATTTATTACACATGGATGCTGGTCTATGTGACTATATGAAATCAGGCCCAAGATGTGTATTTCGCAAAGCCAAAACCATAGCTGCTTATGTTTCACTTAGCAAAGTCGCTACAGTCAACAAACGTGTGGATACCTTCATTATAAAGGGCTCCTTTCAATGTGGAGCCTGCAATGTTTGCAGATACATGAAGCCACCCAGCACTTTATTTACTCACAACCCACGAAAAAAATATAGAGTTAACAATTTCAACTGTACGTTTGTTATATATTTAATCCCATGTGGTTGTGAAAAAAGATATGTAGGAAGGACAACGAGAAATTTGAAAACAAGAATACAAGAACACATTAGATTGATTAAGAAAGAAGATTTATTACACCCTGTTTCAAAACATTTCTGTGAATGTAAGAGTGGGGGAATTAAGAACTTTGCGTTAATGGGAATAGATAAGATCATACGTAAAGAACGTGGAGGTGACATTGTAAAACGTCTTGATCGTAGGGAAGCACAGTGGATTTTTCTATTAAAAACCAAAATCACTGAGGGTCTAAATACAGAATGGAACCTAAGCGACTTTCTTAGATGATCTGTTTTCTCTATAACTTTGCATTTCTTTATTTGGATAATCATATTTATGTGGATGTTCATGAGGACAGATGGGACTTTATGGATACTTTGACATTCTCAATGAGATTAGTTTAAGCATTTAAGAGTCCAGTTTGTGCTGTGTAACATCAAGGACTAGATGTAGATCGTTTGTCCTTTTGTTATAGACCATATTCTGATGGATGTCAACTAACACAGCTATATACTTGGATATTTCACCTAATTATTTGAGTTTCCAATACATAATGGAATTTTCACCTAGAGGAAGATTTAATTTCGTTTTCTTAGATGATGACTAGGACCTATTGCATATATGTAGACCTTTAGGGATTTGGATAGATCCATAAGATGTACTGTAACTATATGATTATGTGAATCTTCATTGTAAATCTAGCAAGGAGCTGTGAGAATCTACTTACATTTTGTAGATTATCTCTCTATATACCCTATGGATACATCCATTTAAAATCTTCTATAATGTAGACTTTTTGAAGTGAAACTTCTTTCGTGGCACCTAGTCCTGATAGAGCAAAACTGGATAGATGGGGGGCGAAATGTGAAACGGAAGTGACGTCACGTAATGGACGCCGCTCCGCTCACACGTCCCCTGTCACATGCGGCGGCGGCGGCGATAGCCGCCGGCGCCGCTCCTAATCGCCACCGCACCCCCACACACACCCCCACACACCCAGCTGTTGACATATGCGGCGGCGATAGCCGCCTCTCCTAACGGCCCGCCTAACTGTTCCACGACCGCTGCCATGTCGCGCATGCGCATTTGTGATGGCGCCGCTGACAGACGCCACACATGCGCAGAAGTTGCTGGCAGCTGCGTCGTTCCACCCCCACGCTCCTAACGCCCTTTGGCAGCGGCGCCATTCAGCCCTCCACTGACGCGGGCGTTCGCAGTGGCACACGATGCAAACCCGGGCGCAACCTGCACGGCACAGGGGCTCGGTCACTCATGCCCGTGCCGGGTGGATGTACCCCGCGGGGGTGTGTGTGTGCAGAATTTGCGTGCGGGGTGTGTGTGTGTGCAGAATTTGTGTGCGGGGGGGGGGGTGTATGCAGAATTTGCGTGCGGGGGTGTGTGTGTGCAGAATTTGCATAAGGGGGGGGGAGAGAGGTGGTGCTCAATGTTACACCCTGCCCCTGGCTGCAGCTTGACACATTCACACTAACTGACCCACCCACACCCCCACACACACTGACTGACCCACCCACACCCCCACACACACTGACTGACCCACCCACACCCCCACACACACTGACTGACCCACCCACACCCCCACATACACTGACTGACCCACCCACACCCCCACACACACTGACTGACCCACCCACACCCTCACACACACTGACTGACCCACCTACACACACTGACTGGCCCGCCCACACCCCCACACACACTGACTGACCCACCCACACCCCCACACACACTGACTGACCCACACACACCCCCAAACACACTGACTGACCCACCCACACCCCTACACACACTGACTGTCCCACCCATACCCCCACACACACTGACTGACCCACCCAAACCCCCACACACACTGACTGACCCACCCACACCCTACACACACTGACTGACCCACCCCCACACACACTGACTGACCCACCCACACCCCCACACACACTGACTGACCCACCCACACCCCCACACACACTGACTGACCCACCCACAGCCCACACACACTGACTGACCACCCAAACCCCCACACACACTGACTGACCCACCCACACCCCCACACACTCTGACTGACCCCCCCACACACACTGACTGACCCACCCACACCCCCACACACATTGACTGACCCACCCACACCCCCACACACACTGACTGACCCACCCACAACCCCACACACACTGACTGACCCACCCACACACACACCCCCACCACAACCCCCCCACACACTCCCCCACACACACCACCCCACACCCCCACACACCCCCTACACCCCCCCCACATCCCCACACCCCCCCACACACCCCCACACACCACCCTCCCCACACACACACCCCCACACACAACCCCCCCCACACACACACTGACTCACATACACACACTGACTGACCCACACTGACTGACCCACATACACACACTGACTGACACACATACACACACTGACTGACACACATACACACACACTGACTGACACACATACACACACACACTGACTGACACACACACACACACACACACACACACTGACTGACACACATACACACACACTGACTGACTGACTGACACACACACTGACTGACATACATACATACATACTCACACACACTGACTGACACACATACACACACACACACACACACACTGACTGACACACATATACACACACACATACACACACACTGACTGACACACATACACACACACCGACACACATACACACACTGACTGACACACATACACACAAGGAATTCACACTTAGTGCAAATAGCTAATACAGGGGATGTGTGCCGAGCGTTTTGTCAATGAAATTGTATTTTGATTTTTAATTAAAACATCACCAATACAAATACAATTTCTGTGACAAAAGTCAAAGAAGTTTCACTTACTATGCGCGTGCACAGCACACACAGCTTTTTTTTCCATTATGAATTTGTAGTCACATTATAGTTTGCATTACATAACAATCATCATTAGGTTCTTAGTTGTGAGATCATAAATTCTAACCTACAGTATAAAAACTAATTTTATAACATCTATTAGGTATTTATCTTTCTTAATTTTTGGAAATAGAATATGGATATGGTTTTTCAAATGGTCTCACAACACCCCTTAGGACCAATGAGATTTTTAATGTTCCATTGGAAATTCTATTACCTATGACTATGGATCTGAATATAATAGAGTCTAATTTATTTATGTGGACATTTATTGTCTATGTGACATTATTTATATACAGCTCAACCCCGTTATAACGCGATCCGTTACAATGCGAATCAGCTTATAACGCGATGCAAGCGGTGGCTCCCAATTTTTGTAATTATAAATACTTTACAACACGATTATTGGTGTCTTAAATACTTTATTGTACAATGCATACAATTGTACATTATTTCTAACGTGATCCGCTTATAACGCAATGGGATTCTTTGGACCCAAAGCACAGCGTTATAAGGGGATTGAGCTGTACTTATATACTTTCTGATATCTAAATTCTCATTTATAAAATGGTCCACAAGAACTTGAATTGATTTCCTATATTAATCTCACATTGATCCTGGTGGGGATGAATTTTGATTGTTACAGCTGCTGTATGGTTATGTGTTTGTGTTCTTATAGTAATATAGTTTATATTCATTTAGTATTATTGTCCTTTATGAATTTGGTCATTCCTGTGTCCAGTGCCTATGTTTTAGGAGGTATAACTTAACTTATAACATTTGTTTTTAAGTAGACAGCACTCAATGAAATAAACAAGGAAAAACATAGCTACACAGGTGGTGCAACGGGAACAAGGGAGGGCCCTCCACCTTCCAAACACCAATAATAAACAAAATAATTCCCAGCACACCAGAACAAAAAAAACAGATATCTGCAATGAATATTTAATGTGAAAGCATATAATATAAAAATGTACAAAATGAAAGATGTGAGAAAAAACCGTACGCCAACTGCTGAATAGCATCTAAGGGAAAGGGGTGTAAAATGGAGGATGTGGCTAGGGGTAGGCGGGGGAGTGAAAACAATGGTAGAGAAATGTAACGCTGTGCTCACCACAAACAAGGCTGGACCCCGGTACTGAGGTGGGAATGGGTATAAATGCCACCCACAGCCACAGGGGCACATCTGGAGAGTGGATGGTCGAGGTAACCGGGTCGGGATTGGAGATGTAAGAATAGTCTTGATACTTGCCGAGGTCAGATGTTGGAGCCAGTGGGATCGTAGTAGTCTGGGTGCCATGGTCAGGGTTGGAGAGATGTGGAAGGTCAGAGGTAAGCCAGGGTCAGTAAGCCAGAGGTGCGGAGTCCAAGGGTCAAGCCGGGTCAGTACACAGAAAGGCAACAAGACAAGACAAGATGAGGCAAGGCAAGACAAGGAACAGGATGTGATGAACACATGGGTACCAGGAACTGTGCTCAGCCAAAGTGTCAGTGGCACAGCTGAGCATATATGGGGAAGAGCGACCAATGAAGCAGGGGGGAGGAACGGAGGTGCGGCCTCTGCGGAGGCAGGGATAGGCAGAAGATGCAGGAGACAGGTGGGTGTGATGAGATGAGTAGGAGGCTTGACACGTAGCTGGGGAACGGTGCACAGGCATCATGTGTGCACATCGCGCAACGCCAACACGCGATGCATCAGGGGGTGGGGCCAGTCCCTGTGACGTCAGATGACGTCCTTTGTGTGCGCACGCATGCTGTGTGATCCGCGGTGCTGCGTGAGCCTGAAGGTAAGGAGGGAGCATGGCGCGAGGGACGCTCTCCCCGATTCCTTACAGGAAATAGGTGAGAAGGGGGGGGAAGAGAGGTAAACAGAAACACTGAGGAGAATAAAACAATAGGTAAGTAGAGGGGGGCGACGTATCGGGCTCACGATATGACAGGAACACTGGAAAACTGCTGTCTGCTGTGTTGAGACTCAACTATCATACTCATTTGAGCTTTACTTCTTATCTAGCAGCTCTGTGATTTGACCGCATGTTGATTGACGCTTTTTTGGGGCTTATCCCTTTATTCAGCTAGTTGAAGTCATTTTCTTGGTGGCTAAGATATAGGGAGAGGGAAGTACCTGTGGTCCTCTAGACTGTAGGGAACGGGCCAGAAGAAGAGGTTCATCCCCGATACGTTGCCCCTCTCTACTTATCTATTGTTTTATTCTCCTCAGTTTTTCTCTTGCAATCGTGTTACATCAAGCAACCTGACTTGTTGATGAAGTATGTGAATCCTTCACTTTTTTGGTGCGGTGTGAGGTCACCTTTAAAGGGAAAGAATTACATAGTACATCACCCAATCAGGCTTCTTCTTGACAATGTGATTGCTAAATTTTTGCCTGAGATGTAAATTTCAGTCAAAAATGTAGGGATCACATGTGACTTCCCAAGATACATATCTCCAATATTTTGGAATCAGATCCCGGATTTTTAACAATTCGCTCTTTTTTTTTTAGCGCCCAATCCATGGTTTTTGGTGGGGTCACGAATTTGACCTAAAATATCCGGGAAATGGATTTGGATTTTTCCACCCATCTCTAGTGACACTATTATTTATTTGATGCCAAGTCAACTTAAATACTTTGTTCCTTGTTTTAAAACGTTTACACAAGGAGAGACAGATATACGGGTTTAATATACACACTTTGCGAACTTTGCATTTTGTTCAGATGTTCTGAAACAAATTTCTGTCTTTAAAAAAAAAACTGGGCTCACTTTTTGGTTTGTAAACAAAAAACTTGCAAGCTTTTGCAAAAAAAAAAAGACATAAAAAATGAAAACATATTTTGGGCTTATTTTGAGGTTTTGTTAATCATTATTTAGAAATGCAAAAATGAAAAACGCTTAGAATCCATACATCAGTGAAAGTGCCCACTCTTAAGCTCAAAAATGCATTTCTATGTATGCTCCTTAATTTTGTCCAACTCCTTTACTACTTTGTCTTCCGTGACACCTGGCTTTTGTTTGTGACATATTAACATGACAACACCCGGATTGAGAATCACTGAGTTACAATATACGCCAAAGATCCTTCGATAGCTAAAAACACACAAAGAAAGGAATGTGACAGATTACTATTGAATCAAAGTCCATTGATTCACCTGACACTTATTTTTGTTAAACTGAAATACTTTTCAGTAAATAATCACAATACTGCTTGAAATGCAAACCTGCAGAAGATTCTGTAATGCAGTTGATCATAATTTTTCTGACATAACAATTTTGGATATCGTAGAGTCCACTGTATATATGTATTATACTTGGAAAGATCAAAGTTAGTAGTGTACCCACTGACTTATATACCTCCCAAAAAAGCTAATCTATATAACACGTGAAGAAGTATTGTACCGGTTAACACAACTGAGACACCTATGGAAATAATCTAATTTGAATAAGCAAAATATTCACTCCTCCTCTCCAGGAAAAAAAACCTTCTTTCGGGGTCTCGAATTCTGAGAAATTTCAATGAAACTAAATAATTTTGCTGACATTTTCACACAAAAAAATAGCAGTTTTGCACGATTTGCGTGGTCAAAATGTTGCACTTCTAGTGCTAAAAATCCCCATAGGTTAAATAAAAGCTGTAATTCAAACCTGACCCTGGCTACCTACAACTGCCAGACTCTCACCAGTGAAGCAGCACTGCAAGAATTGTAAGACAAGCTTAAAAATAAGAAATGGGATATAGTGGAGTATGGAAGTTCATCAAAAAGAGCAGCCACAATTATCAAATCAGTTGACAAAGACATACACGCTTCAAATTGTATCCAAGCACATAGACAATGAAGAGAAAGACTTAAGACAACTAAACAACAAAGGAAATAGCCAACTCGAGATCATTATGGGAGATTTAATTGAAAAAATCGGTACCCAAAAAGAAGTACGAAGCATGAGTTGGTAAGAGTGGTTATAGCAGACAGATTGGTAACATTTTCAGAATATTACAACTTTTACATCCAGAATTAATTCTGCAAGAAAAAATAAACATGGAATGGACCCAGTGGAATCAAGAAAGAAATTGACTATACTGTATCCTTGCTAACAAGAAACATGTCATTGAAGATTGCCCAGTCCTTAGCCGGTTTGCCAAGAGATTATCAGCAATTGGCTCGCTGCAAATTTCATCTTGAAGTGAAGATGGAAAGAAGCAAAAACTGGTACTTGGTCCCTTTGATATCATGCTCAGCAGTTCTTAACTTTTTATTTGTTCTGTTTCCCTATTTACATTAATATATATGAGGTATATGAAACTTAATACAATAGGTTTAAAACAAGGGTTATACAGAAGGTGGTGGCAATGCTTTGGAAGGATACAGTGTAAATCGGTGTAAATCAGTAGATTTTCACAAAAATTAAGGATCATTCAAATCATTGAGCATTACAACTGAGTCAGTACTGGTGCATATTTATGATAGAAAATAAATCCTACTAATACTAGAAGACTGATGAAGTAATTTATTGTGGCACTGTGATTCACTATGTGGGTGTTATTACTGTATAATCTATCAAAAGAAAGCCCAGAACACAAACAGTAGCAAGTTCCAGATATTGTAGAAAAGAAAAATCAAAATGTCACAGTTTGCCATGTACATTTATTAGTCAGAGATCATGGATATATGATTTTACCAAGGCTCAGATCCTTCTTAACTCTGGCATGTCACGAAAGCACAGAATGTCAGCCTGCCTGGCTACTGACCGGTCCAAGCTCCAGAGTACAGGTGTGCACATTTTTTTGCCCAAGACTGAATTCACTGTGAAAACATTTTTTCTCCACATTCTCGAATAGGAGTACCACTTATGTACTACATTTGCTGTGTTGCATCTATAAAAAAAAAGCCTACTTATATATTAAAATAGACTCCCAATCAAAATTGGGCAATTTAATAAAAGGTTTTGGTATAAAAGTTCAATCAAACTTTTTTAGAACATAGAAAAAAAAATACGAAGTAACATCTGTGTTTTCTCATTTCTGCTTTGAACAATGTAAGGCCATGCAGAAAACCCACAGACATTATTAGTTCTTCCATTTGAGGTATTTGTTGTCCAACAGTGCAAAGCATTGCTGCATATATTTGGTTGTATTACTGTGTATAAAAGTAATTTTTAATAGACGGTTCCTGGAATAAACAATATCATATAATTACAATTTATCAACCTTTTAATTGCATAAATATGCTTGTGACATCTAAGACTTAAAGCAGCAAAACATGTAGCACTGCGCAATAAAAAATAATAATATATGTATTACAGGATTGAAGCAGGGGTCTTCAGAGCTGCGTTATTGTCAGTAGTGAGCCAGCAACCATGAAATCATTTGGACACGATCCCAGAAGTCCCTCCTTTGCCGCCAGAGTTTTGACCTCCCGTTTCTGTGTATTGAAAAAAAAATGTTGTTTGTTCTAGCATTTCTCCTTCTCTAAGAATGCATTAATCCGATATCTTATCAATAACCTTGATAAATGCCAGTTTCACCACCTTTCTTCTAGTGTTTAGAAACACCCTGAGTTACATACTGTATGTCACTGCTATTATTTGTGTAATAATTATTATTTTGTACTGTTTTTTCTTTTAAATAACATACTGTGAACACCGATTCCATATCTGATATCACAGGCATTAATTAACTCTATAATTATGTTAATCTATTTAATAACAGATCTGTGCACAAGCAGTGCACTTGAACCTGACTGGACATGAATGAACCCAAGAGATACACACCAGGAAGACAAAAGCCTTGCTGATTTACAACTTTACAGAACAGTGACCTCCACTGGCCATCAGGAGGAGATATTAATTAGCTAACTCCACCAGTTCTACTGTAGCTCTTAAATGGTTTATTGCAATGACAAATAAATATCATTCTCATTAAAATGCAACATTGATTTTTAGAATCTGCCCATGCCAGCATTAATTAAAAAAAAAAAAAGGATCATGAAAGAGAGCAATGTCCATTTCATAATCATCACCTCAATGTTATTTGCCAGCCGCATTTATAATAAGGAATCGCGTGCAAGTGTTACTATAACCCAAGGCTTTACATAAACTAAATGTTCAGGTCATTGGGAAATAACAGGTATTTCCAGTTTTGCCTGTGTACCATTCTGCACGCACGCTAAGGTAACAATAATCTGAACCAGCCTAGAAGGGAGAGGTGAAACTTCCTAAACACTAGTTATAACACACTAGACATGTTCTTAATTAAGCTATTCACACAAATGTGATGGCTATGTGGGTGTTTAGTTGCGTGGATACTGATTAAATTGCTCAGCAAGTGCTGGTCTTCACATACACAAAATCAGTCAAATAGATTTCTACATTTTTTTTTATCAACATCACAGAAATGCTAAGTCCTTTTGTATCATAGACATCTACATCTATATTTGATGGCTCTTTGATGTTCACTTAGTAGGATCAGAGTACGAGACCTACAGCAATGGGCACAAAGAGGGCATAATGTAACAACTCAGCTGTGAAAAGTTTATCATATCGACCGACAGTTCCTACAATAAATAAATATATATATATGAAAAAAGAAGGAAAAAAACAGGCGCACACCTAGTGCATTAACGTAATAAAATATGTATTAAAGGAACATTAAATCAAACAAATGCCCACTCACAAGAGTACTGCAAATTTAAGCATTTATGAGATTGGCTCTCATAAGCCAGCAACACGGTCCTCTCGGTCCGACTCGAGGTAGCAGCGTCCTCCCGTGACCCTCCTTTGTGTATCCGGAAGTGGAAACCCTCCTATTGGGTGCTCGGTAAAAAGTGTCCCTCTGGGAACCAGTGATTGGAAATTCTCTATGCCGGTAGCAGGATCGTAGGAGACTCAGGAACTCACGTATCTCTTCCAGCAGCAGCAATGTTCATAGGCAAATGACGGCCACAATCAGACAACGCACTACGCATTTCGTCATCGATGATTCCCTGATGAAGTCATCCAATCACTGGTTCCCGGAGGGACACCTTTTGCCGAGCACCCAATAGGAGGGTTTACACTTCCGGGTACACGAAGGAGGGTCACGGGAGGACGCTGCTACCTCGAGTCGGACCGAGAGGACCGCGTTACTGGCTTATGAGAGCCAATCTCATAAATGCTTATATTTGCAGTACTCTTGTGAGTGGGTATTTGTTTGATTTAATGTTCCTTTAATACATATTTTATTACGCTAATGCACTAGGTGTGCGCCTGTTTTTTTCCTTCTTTTTTCACAGATTTGTTCAGGGATTGGTGATCCCATTGAAACGGGCTGCAACCACCTGGGAGCATTACATATTGGAACAGGACTCTGTTTTTTCAAAGGTTTTATTCATTTTTTCTGATATTTCATTTTTTATATTTTTTATATTTTTAATTAAAATGTTTTTATATTTTATATTCTTTTGATATATTAATAATTTTTCTTTTTTGAGAATACTAGTTCATATCATAATGTATTAGCTACCATCTTACCGCCCCACTAGGCATATCCACTTATATAGTTTACCTTTGAGTATGGCAACCCTCAGATCGTTCATCTTATGGCCAGAGTAAGAGAAATGTTCGCCAACATGACTGTCTCTTGTTCCGCGTGTGATGCTGTGGCGGTGCAGGGTGTTACTCAAAGGTAATCTTAAAACACCGAAAGAGAGACGGTTGCATGAATACAAATTTATGCAACTGTTCGGGACACTTAGCAGTGGCCTAAACAGAGATTGAAATTTTATGAGTCATTACTGACACAAGTGAACTCTCTTCCCATGAGCGCTATAGGCCATGTCTGTACATACTGTGCTACAGTATATGTATGCACACACAGCTGTCTCTCACACATACTTATACTCCTTGTTTTTCCATCCCTATACACCAATAGGGACCACATAGTATCCACACACACTTTTAGTTATGCTACTAACTCTCACATTTCCACACCCACCCACACCATTTATATCCGCTCCCACTCCACACACACCTTTTGTAAAGCACTGTATATACTGTGGGCTCTCCATTCATGTTAATTCACATTGATACACATACACACTCTTTCATCACTTGCTTTCAGGAACCTTTTGACACCTCCAGCCATAAAACACATCCACACCGGGGGAAGGACCAGCACAGATAACATTCCAATAGACACTGTTTATAGTATAGCTTTTTCTTGCTTCATTCATTGTAACTTTGCCGGTAGAAGAGATCAGTGTATCTCGAAAGCTCGCACAAATAAAAGCATTTCGTTAGCCACAGAACGGTATCATCTATTTATTTTTTGATTATATATATATATATATATATATATATATATATATATATATATATATATATGTATATGTATATGTAGAGGTATCAGTACCGTGTTAGCCGAGCTTCAATAATCAAAAAATGAATAGATGATACCGTTCTGTGGCTAACGAAATGCTTTTATTTGTGCGAGCTTTCGCGATACACTGATCTCTTCTTCCGGCGATGTTACAATGAATGAAGCAAGCAAAAGGTATACTTAAAAACAGTGTCTCTTGGAATGTTATCTGTGCTTGTCCTTCCCCCGAAGAAGAGATCAGTGTATCTCGAAAGCTCGCGCAAATAAAAGCATTTCGTTAGCCACAGAATGGTATCATCTATTTATTTTTTGATTATATATTTATATATACATACAATAAAACAATAGAAAATGTCCACAGCACTCCTAGGTTAGAAAAATATAAAGATACTTTCATTACATTGTAAGATACAAACAATAAATAATAAAGCGACGTTTCAAGTCAAGCAGCCCTTTCTCGAGCTTGACATATTTATTGTACCTTTTGGTGTGCCTACTTTTTTGACACACACACACATATATACATATACAGTTGTGTGAAAAAGAAAGTACACCCTCATTGAATTCTATGGTTTTACATATCAGGACATAATAACAATCATCTGTTCCTTAGCAGGTCTTAAAATTAGGCAAATATAACCTCAGATAAACAACAACACATGACATATTACACCGCGCCATTATTTATTAACAAAAATAAAGCCAACATGGAGAAGCTATGTGTGAAAAACAAAGAACATCCTTACTGCTTCCATAGGAATTAAAATGCTAAATAGCAGACAGGGGCTGCTAATCAAATGCCCTTGAATAATTGATCATCAGCAAGTGTGACCAGCTCTATAAAGCCACAGTTTTAGCAGTTGGGTGTCTGGAGCATTCAGGTATGTGTTAACACAATGCCAAAGAGGAAAGACATCAGCAACGAGCTTAGAGAAGCAATTGTTGCTGCCCATTAATCTGGGAAGGGTTATAAGGCCATATCCATACAATTTATAGTACATCATTCTACAGTGAGAAAGATTATTCAAAAGTGGAAAACATTCAAGACAATTACCAATCTTCCCAGGAGTAGACGTCCCAGCAAATTCACCCCAATGTCAGACCGTGCAATGCTCAGAGAAATTGCAAAAAAAAAAAACAAGATTTACATCTCAGACTCTACAGGCCTCAGTTAGCATGTTAAATGTTAAAGTTCATGACAGTACAATTAGAAAAAGACTGAACAAGTATGGTTTGTTTGGAAGGGTTGCAAGGAGAAAGCCTCTTCTCTCTAAAAAGAACATTGCAGCACAGGTTTGCAAAGTTGCATCTGAACAAACCAAAAGACTTCTGGAACAATGTCCTTTGGACAGACAAGACCAAAATGAGATGTTTGGCCATAATGCACAGCGACATGTTTGGTGAAAACCAAACCCAGCATATCAGCACAAACACCTCATACAGTACCAACTGTCAAGCACGTTGGTGGAGAGGTGATGATTTGGGCTTGTTTTTCAGCCACAGAACCTGGGAAACTTGCAGTCATTGAGTCGACCATGAACTCCTCTGTAAACCAAAGTATTCTAGAGTCAAATGTGAGGCCATCTGTCCGACAGCTAAAGCTTGGCCGAAATTGGGTCATGCAACAGGACAATGATCCCAAGCACAGCAGCAAATCTACACCAGAATGGCTGAAAAAGAAAAGAATCAAGGTGTTGCAATGGCCCAGTGTAACGATGCGCGGAACACGCCCCCTGCGGCGTGTTCCTTCCTTACCTGTTTACTTCTGATCGCCGCTCTCTAGCTGCGAGTCAAGATCCTGTGTCTTTAAGGATTCTGAAGCAAGCAACGCCATCTTGCTTTCTGGAAAACCCTGCCCTCTTCCTCCTGACAGGAAGTAAGCCTCTCTTTGACTTTCTCTCTGCTATTAGTCTTTTGCTACCAGCCCTGGTGCCTGCTAGTACTCATCGCATACTGCTCCTGCCTGGACCTCCTTGGGACCCTTACTTATCTCCTGTGGATTCCGGAAGACTGGGACAGTCACTCTTATACTACTGAGGTTAGTTTACCGTCGGGTAGTGTAGGTACCTGCTTAGTAGGGTTCACCTTGACGTGGTAGCAGGCTTATAATTCCTTGGCCAATGGATTAGACTAAGAACCCTTATGTTATGTTTAGTTTCGCTGCACCTTGCTGTTTCTGTCACTATGCCTTTAAGAAGTCTGGACGTTCTCCAAGAAGCAATCCTTCTCTGGATGTTACCTTGTGCTCTGGACTCCATGCCCATGTTCCATGTTCCATGTTCCTGGTTTCTGTTTCCAGACTCTTGTGCTGAAGCGTTGGCTTCCCGCAACCCCCGCGTTGGTGCCTGAGAACGCGCGCACTCCCGCTCTGCTGTCAGAGCATGCGCGCACATGCAGCTGGATCACTCGTGCCTCTGAGTAGGCATCGCACCTCCGGACGTGTCATGCATTCTCATGCGCGCGGCGTGGTCACGTGACTACGTGCACCGATCCCCAGCTGCGCGACAACTTACTCCCTTCGTATCCCCTGCGGCCTCCCCACCTCGCTAGCGGGTCCTTCCCCTTTTCCCTGCGCTTGTGAGGAGAGCACAAGCGTGACATTATGCTCAGCCCAAACAAACGGACCCACAGAGGTGGCCCCGCCTATCTCCATGTTCCATGCCATGTTCGTGTCCATGTTCCTAGTTCCTGAGGCCTGCTGCTAGCTCCATGCAGAGGCCCGTTCCTGTACCCCTGTAACGTTGGGAGATCCTATAGTCCCCCCAGTCTAGTAAGGATCGTTCGGAATACGATCCTGAAGGGGGGGATACTGTAAGGAATCGGGGAACACGCCCCCTGCGGCGTGCTCCCTCCTTACCTGCCGCATCTCAGTTCCCGCTCTCATTATAGAGCATGCATGCACCCGCGGTTCCCTACTCGTACCACGGAGCCCGGCCACCCCGGTTGCATCACGCATTCTCTCACGCGTGGCGCGTACACGTGATGGCGTGCGCCGCCCTCCAGCTGCGAGTCAACTTCATTCCCCCTTGTGGCGTATTGTCTACCCATGCCTAGTTTCTCTGATGTCTCTCTGTATGGCATGCGCCGTCCTCTAGCTGCGAGTCAAGATTCCCTGTTGATTCTCTGTGTGGCGGGCGCTGCCCTCTTGCCTAGTTTCCCTGATGTCTCCCTGTATGGCGTGCGCCGCCCTCTAGCTGCGAGTCAAGATTCCCTGTTGATTCTCTGTGTGGCGGGCGCTGCCCTCTAGCTGCGAGACTACCTTGCTATGCATCGCTGCCCCTAAGGCTCTTGGATCTCTCGGAGTTCGATCCTTAAGAGGAGGGGTACTGTAACGATGCACGGAACATGCCCCCTGCGGCGTGTTCCTTCCTTACCTGTTTACTTCTGATCGCCGCTCTCTAGCTGCGAGTCAAGATCTTGTGTCTTTAAGGATTCTGAAGCAAGCAACGCCATCTTGCTTTCTGGCAAACCCTGCCCTCTTCCTCCTGACAGGAAGTAAGCCTCTCTTTGACTTTCTCTCTGCTATTAGTCTTTTGCTACCAGCCCTGGTGCCTGCTAGTACTCATCGCATACTGCTCCTAACCTGGACCTCCTTGGGACCTTTACTTATCTCCTGTGGATTCCGGAAGACTGGGACAGTCACTCTTATACTACTGAGGTAAGTTTACTGTCGGGTAGTGTAGGTACCTGCTTAGTAGGGTTCACCTTGACGTGGTAGCAGGCTTATAATTCATTGGCCAATGGATTAGACTAAGAACCCTTATGTTATGTTTAGTTTCGCTGCACCTTGCTGTTTCTGTCACTATGCCTTTAAGAAGTCTGGACGTTCTCCAAGAAGCAATCCTTCTCTGGATGTTACCTTGTGCTCTGGACTCCATGCCCATGTTCCATGTTCCTGGTTTCCGTTTCCAGACTCTTGTGCTGAAGCGTTGGCTTCCCGCAACCCCCGCGTTGGTGCCTGAGAACACGCGCACTCCCGCTCTGCTGTCAGAGCATGCGCGCACATGCAGCTGGATCACTCGTGCCTCTGAGTAGGCATCGCACCTCCGGACGTGTCATGCATTCTCATGCGCGCGGCGCGGTCACGTGACTACGTGCACCAATCCCCAGCTGCGCGGCAACTTACTCCCTTCGTATCCCCTGCGGCCTCCCCACCTCGCTAGCGGGTCCTTCCCCCTTTCCCTGCGCTTGTGAGGAGAGCACAAGCGTGACACCCAGTCAAAGTCCAGACCTCAACCCGATTGAAATGCTGTGTCGGGACCTTAAGAGAGCTGTGCATAAACAAATGCCCACAAACTTTAATGAACTGAAGAAACGTTGTAAAGAAGAGTGGGCCAAAATTCCTCCACAACGATGTGAGAGACTGATAAAGTCATACAGAAAACGATTTCTTCAAGTTATTGCTGCTAAAGGTGGTTCCACAAGCTATTGTATCATAAGGTGTACTTAGTTTTTCACATGTCTTCTCCATTTTGGCTTTATTTTTGTTAAATAAATCATGACACGGTGTAATATGTCATGTGTCGTTGTTCATCTGAAGTTGTATTTACCTAATTTTTAGACCTGCTAAGGAACAGATGATTGTTATTATGTCCTGATATGTAAAACCATAGAATTCAAAGAGGGTGTACTTTCTTTTTCACACAACCTTATATAATGAAGGTTTACTGTACACACATACTATTACAGAAAACATATAATAACTGTACTCGCAGTATGAACCTAGTGCCCCAACACATGGTGGTCCCCCCAAGGTACTGAGGGTGCTGTGGCACCAATACCCCATGTGTCCTGTCCCAGCAATTCCCATCCAAATGTGAGGTAGCTCTATCCCCTGTGGAGGTAGGTGCCCATTGGGTACCTGCCTGGGTACTCCAGTACCCAGGTGTTGCTTAGCGTAGTGAGTTGGAGCGAGTCCCATGCAGCGGGGCCTCCAACACAAACCCCCTCTCTCCTAACAGATCAGACCTCCTCGTGAGGTGAGCTTCAGCCAGAGGGTTTCATCTGAATGTTCTGGGGTTCTGCAGCCTGATCCCAGGTCACAGAGCACAGTGTGGTCGTCTGTTCACCGATGCAGAAATATCAGTAGGGGGAAGAGTCCCTACCTGGGTCCTTCCCAACCAACACTCCTCTATTATGGCTCAGGGCCTAGGGGGGCAAGATCTAGGCCTAGGCCAGGAAGCTTTTCTCCCTGGACACTACTTTCTCTTTTGCCTTCTCCGTCCAGACTTGCGCACATGCTCCCTGCATGCGGAGGATATCCTGTTTTCCCCCTTGCTACAATCCTATTGGCTGGGCAGCCCCATGTGGTACAGTCCCTCCCTCTATGAATTCTGGGACTTGTAGTTCCGCGGCTGCATATGCAGAGCCATCCTAAAATGGCCGCCGCGCTATTCCCGCAAAGCATTCTGAGGATTGTAGTCTCTATGGGCTTTTGAAGCCATTTTAAGATAACCACCGCTCCGGTCGCAACTGCGCATGGGCGGCAGTCTGAAGCGGCCGCCGCCACCTCTCCCCACTCGCGCAGAGCTCCGGCGGGCAACCAAGCAGTTCCCCCTCACCAGAGGTTATTCACACACGATGTACCTACCATTTATTCCTTGTGTCACAACTCTCATTTTTACATTTGTATTAATCTTATACCAATTAATAGCATACTTAATCAATACCACTGAATATAATAACTTGCCGGTTCAGAGTAGAGTTATATGGTAATACCTAAGTTAGTTTTACTGAAAGGAAAAAGCCCCGACACACCTCCAATGAGTCTACAGCGAGATGATGGTAACATTGAGAAATACAGGAGTTTGCTATTCTTTGAAGGAGTGGTTAACAATAGCAAACATATATTTGTATTTTGTATTGTTTTTTTGCTAAATGAAATGAGTGTCTCATATAAAATGTGGTCCATTGTACATATGATGCCACAACTCAGAACATAACAATGTATGTCAGAACAGCCAATGACCCATACATTGTCTTCATACCAACGTGTCTCTATTGTTTTATGCATTGAGTATCGGTGCAAATAGTTTCATGTACTTTAGTTTAGTGTGCATCTGAACTGAATTTGTTTAGATCAGGCAAGATGCAAGCAGTCAATAGATTGTTATCACTGCTGAGATTTACACTGGGGTGATGGCTGATGGCGTCCAGAAGGTTGTTAGTGGCCGTTGGTGTACAAAAGACTGTTGTCTCTATCAAATTGTCCATCCCTCTTGATATTTGCAAATCCAAGAAGCAAATGGAGTTTAGGTTGTATTCCAAAGTGAGACGCAGGTTCAGTTGGTTATGGTTCAGGATCTCAATGAATTCTTTAAGTAGTGTTGGGGTTCCTTGCCACAGCATGAACACGTCATCTATGAAGCGTGTCCATAGTATCATGTGTGACGTGTAGTGTTCCAGTTCTTCTGCAAAAACATATACTCAATTTACTGTGGCACTACATAGAAGGTTACCACTCTCATTCCCTCACCACACTATTCCCTAGATAATTACTTCACACAAGGATTACTAGGGCTAGTGAATTCACAAACACTGGGCATTAATACATACTATATACCCCCACTCCTCTGGAGTATACCTACCCCAAGAGTCTATACAGCGCTTGGTACCTATTTAATTATTGTTTTAAACCCCATTGTTTTAACGAAGTTTTGAATAAATCATGTTTTAATATTTTCATCATCTCACTTAGTAACAGAGTGCTACATAGGGGTTCTGTCCATCTTCGGTTCTATATCAATCTAGCCCCTCAAAGCACCACTACTTATACTACTTAGCTGAAGCGGGGGTATCTGAAAAGTGTAAACATTTACTAGAGTAGTAGAAAAAGAGTGCTCAAAATAAATGAAAGAAAACAGTAAAACCATCTAATAAACAACAGAATGTGACATTAACAGAGAGGGAAACAATTACTAACTTAAATAATAGGGATACAATAATATATATTTTTTAAACTTATAAAGGAGGAACCCTGGTAGTACATAATGTTTTAGATTATGAGAAGGAAGTTTATCCTCACCTAAATTAAGATAAATATTATAAGAAAAGGAATAACAGTTCAACTGAAAGTATAAAGAGATGACTAAAAAAACAATTGCTAATGCTTCTAAAACTAACTTGATTGATAAAAAGACCAGCGACTATCTATTCAATATCAATCCAGTAATTCACACTATCATTGGCTATACCAAATGTGCATAAAAACAGAGAACTCCATGGCCTCGCGATAGTCAGTGGCATTGGGTGGGTCACAGAAAATGTATTCAATTCTGCAACTTATTTCCTTAAACCACATTCTGATACTTCCCTCCCATTTAAAGGATTGCAATGCCATTGTTGGAGTTATAAAAACTAATACTTTGAATGTGTATGTTGACTGCTACAATAGATAAAGTAAATGTATATACTGTACAGTCCACTATATATATTTTTAAAGATACTTTAGGTAAGCTTCCACCTTTCAAATCATTTACTGTTATTGAGATTATCTTTGATTATACTCTTTTCAAATGTAATGTAGAACTGTATATGCAGAGGACGTATAGGGCTATTGAAGCTACTTTTGCATTTTAAATATACATATTTACCTGTTGGTCTGTGGGAAGAAATGTACAGTATATCATTTCTGATTCTAATAATTGTTTTATCTTCCATCAAACTTTACAAAAGGTCCATTGATGATATTTTGATTTTATGGCATAGTGCTGTAGAAAGTGTCCATGTTTTTCAATTATATACTGTACATTGATCACTAATGATCACTTAAAATGTTAACTCATTTTATCCATTGTATCCACCCAAGTTGACTTTCTGGATATTACCACTTAACTACAAAAATTATCATTTACATATGATGTTTAGAAAGGATACACACTGTGACACTATTTTACATTAAGCTATCATGCAAAACAGTTGCTTTTATACCTAAAGAACAATTTACAGTACAAGGGTTGGTTGGGCTTTGTTCGAATATGGCAGATATACAACAAGGGTCAGTAAAGATACGGGACAGATATAGGCTGCTTTAAGACAGACAAATTCTGGAAGATTCTGAAAAACAATACACAAAAACAAGACAACTAAGTGAATTCAACATACAATCCCGCTTATTTCTAAATATACTCCAAATACATTTAACATTTAAAACATTTTGGAGGAGTACTGTCACACACTTACCTCAGGTGACAAAAATGTCTTCCGTTTTGGAACCTCACCCTGTACATTGTACTTTAAGAGAGCTTAGAATGTAACAAATATACTTTTAAATAGTTCCTACAGTATGTAGAAGAATAAAAGGGAAAAAGATAGATTTGGTAATAAGGACAATACTTTTATAGAATATTTTAAAGGCAGCTAAAAATGCCTGCAATGAAAGAACATGGTGACAACAACATGTTTGTTATCCCATAAATGGGAAAGAATATTATATTATTAATTTGATAAATTATAGTACAATGGGGAGTTATCTATGCTTTGTTGTGTCCTTGTGACAAAGGGAAATTCCTAAAGGGAGACCCAAAAATAGATTATATTAACATAAATGGCCTTTGGAAAGTAATGTGTGTATGTTTGTAAATGATAACAAGGCAAAAGGAGACCTCTCCTCAAAAGATTTTACAATCCAATTGGTACTGTATATTGGGAGCTTATACTAGGAGTGAAAGTGCATTATTAGCAGTGCAGTCAGGGGAGGTCAGGTGCATCAGGAATTCGTAATAGAGGAGTTGAAAATTTAATGAGATGCTTCTTTTAGGAGGTGGATTTTCAACTGGGCTTTAAGTGTAAAGTAAAGGTACTTGGCAAATATTGAGTGGAAGAGCGTTCCATGGGTAGGGAAAAATGTGTAGAAAAGGTTTAAGATGTGAGAGAGCTATAAAGGTGAAGGTGAGACAACCTTGAGTTGAGTGTCAGAGATGAGTAGGGGTGTAATGAGAGATGTAATGTTAGGTGTTTTATGACTACATTTTTTTTTTTTTTTTTAAATCATGGAGATGATAATAATTTGAGAGTAATAGCCTTAGATAAAGTAGTTGCCACATACAGAAATTCAATGGATATTAGAATTAGATGTTTTCGAACCAAATGGGATTAATTCAAATATTAATTTTAAAATGTTTCTAATATTACATATTGTTTAGGGTCTTTTAGTTCCTGTTTGCTTTTATTTTCTAGTTGTCTCTCTTCTGACCATTCTTTACACATATTTTTAGCAAAGTTCCCAATGGCACTCCCTCAGCCCAAAATAGTATTCTTCCATAGACTTATCCTGGTGCTACTGTATCTATCCCATCACAACCTCTATGTTCTAAATAAAGGTATACGTATTATCCAAACACCCAAAAAATGGAGGCACACACGAATGGAAGTGCAATTATTTGCTCTTGTATTTAGTACATGATTTAAGCAGATAAAGTAATGTTTTGGGGACGCAGCCCCTTCCTTAGACAAACCACCCATTTGGGAACAGCACTTTGGAAATGGAGATTTTAAAAAAATAGGCTTTCAAATTGCATTGTAATTATTTTCTTAATTCAACAGGTACTATGTTTAATTGTTAAATGGAAATTGTACACTGTTGTTTTAAGCTGCTAGGACTTAATGTTGACATGATTGTGTACATGTGTAAGCCCTGATAAAGAGCGCTAAATGCTAAGAGAGTAGGCAACATCAGTTGGTTTCAGTCTGCTAATAACTGTGGGATTCCTATATTTTTACTATATATTTATTTAATACATTTTAAAGGACATATTTAACTTTTTTTTACTGGTAAGTACGGGAGCTTTTCACACAGAGGTTTGGTTTTTGGTGACACATCTCTTCTCACAGTGAGCAGGCAAATACTGGAAACCATATCCCCAAGGAGAAAAAGGTAGGTACCCCAATGCTATTATCTGTGGAGGTATTGTGACAGTATTGCTGCTTTAGGAAACCGCTGCATTACACACACAGATGACCACAGCACAGGGCCTCTGCAAGTGTAGGAACAGGTTACATATTTCACAGCATAGTGTGGGCATCAGACGGAGCTTCAGAGGGATGAGGAAAGCTTTAGCATCTTTCTTGGTAAGTGCGCTCTCCTGGAATTGGTGATCTTGCAAGAGTTCCCTCTTCTATATTTACTCCCATTATCCACCCATACCTAAAAGATATGAACACGTTTATCGTTTAACATAACATTGTTCCCCTAAGTAAAACAACATATCTTGCAGTATATTACAGAGCTTCTTTAGGAGTAAAGGGCGGTGTTGGTGCAGAATATCCCAACATACCCCACATAAACCGCCAGAGGGAAAAATGCAGTCTGTTACATCTCTAAATGGTATATACACCGGTGTGTAGATATTGCCTCCTCAAACTTAAACAGGTGAGAAACCAGCTGGCATCAATTAAGGAACTCCAACATGGATGCCCTCTGACTTCACTACCTCTACCACCATCACCTGGATTTCTCAGGAAGGGCATAGAGGTTACCCTTGGCATGGTGGCGGAGACAAAGAAGAGATGCGCGGATGAACACAGAAAGCCTTCCCCTGAATATCAAATCATGTATGAGGTCTGGCTGTCAACACATAATATCCCTCTACGTCAGCCCTCCACAAAATTGGGAGCGTGCTTTATCAGTTCTTACAGGATTTCCCGTAAGGTGAATGAAGTGGCATTCCAGCTTGAACTTCCCCCATTGCTCAAGATTCTATTCATCTTCCATGTCTCTTTGCTGAAACCGGCCACCCGGAACCATTTTTTCAGGACACTACCCCCTCCTGCACCAATTTCCCTGGATGGTCAACCAGAGTATTTTGTCCAGGGGATCATGGAATCCTGAATCTCTAGAGGGTCCCTCCAGTACCAGGTTGACTGGAATGGGTACGGCCCTGAATACAGGAGTTGGGTCAAGGCATCTAATGCCCACGCTCCTACCTTGGTCAAGATCTTCAATTACATTTTTCCTACCAAGCATGCCCATAGGCATTTGGAGTCTTCCCCTAAAAGGGGTGATACTGTAAGTATCTCCAACATCGATGCACCGTGACTTCACTGCCTCTATCAACATGGCCACCGAGGCAGGACGTCAGCCTCTGTTTGAGCTGGTTTGCTCACACCTATCATCTCCCGTTATAAGGCTTCAATTTCCCTCTCTCCTTGAGCAAGGTAATCCCAACCTTGTCTCCTGGTGGAATCTTTGGTTGCTGATTCTCTTGTCTAAGACCCCTGCCTGCCTCTGGACTATTCTGCCTCTCTACAGCCCGGACCTTGGAACTGTAACTATGACCAATCTGCATCTCTCCTGCTTGGAAAAGAAAAAGGGGAAAAAAGCACAACTCATGGTGTAGTATTTAAAATATTATATTGATAAAAATAAGGGTGAGTATCACACATACACAAATTTAGTTATTTTAGTCATGTAATGCAATAACCAGCATAATGATACCGCCAATGATGGGAGACTCTTGTAGGTGGGCTACGTGGTCATCGCTCAATTAAGTAGGTAAGATTCGTCTTTAATCAATGATGAAAGGATACCGTCCGTCTGGAGGATTGAAGACACTCCTTTCGGAATTCAATCCCAATGTCCAGGGGAGTAACAGTCCATATATACACCAGATATTGGTAATAGTAATGAGATCAGCATTAAATAACCACAATTAATGCTATGTACTTTAGGGAATTGCAAATGTACAGTAGTATGCTGTGAGACTGACACACTGCCACAACGCTGTAAGTATTGCCTGGCAGTGAAGCTTACCACAGATGTACTGTATCCCTGCACAGGAAAAACTACTAGAAGCAGGCAAGGACAGGACTAATACGGTATAACAAAAGGCACACGGGGACACTTATTTGTGGCTAAACAGACTAAGGCAGACTCACCTCTGGAGCGGAGAGCAACAGAAATGCAGCATACCCGCTAAGCTGCAAGACAAGGACAAGGGGTGTGAAACCGTACTCACCGCTACCAGCTCAGGTGTTGAGTACTGCCGCTGAGTGCCGCAAATGGAGAGGGTATACACACAGTCCTGTTTAAAATGCCAGCAAAAAGAAAAGCAATGTGCTCGATTATAGGTATATAGTGGGCTCAAAATCAGATAGATCACAAATATAAATCCAACGCGTTTCGTAAGAGCACTCTTCATCAGGGTTTAAGTTACTAGTAGGCAGTCACAGTATTTAAATGAACTGCAAAAACTCAATTGGTTACTGAGTAACAATGGGTGTTAACATGAAGGACCAATGCAGATACAATCTACTAATTGGAACAGTCTGTAATCACTTAACAACCAAAACGTTTAATACATACAGATATAAATGTATATACAATACACATAATAAAACAACAATAATACAGATGCAGCGGCCATTATTCGATCATTTCTCGGCGCCGTTTTCGTAAAGTCTGCTGTATTCTGTGTGGCATTTACTGATTAATCTTGCGTGAAGGCTGTCAATCACACACCTGTTTACCGTTGTTGATTTCCGTGATTACTGTGATTGTGATTTTTTTCGGGTGCAGTTCTGCGTGTTTCCGCCAGAAGGCAAAAGTGAATCCCTTTGCACAGGGCAACCAGTGAATTGTGTGTAGTCAATTTGCAGTTGTTTAAAAACTAGATAAAAAGTGTGGCCACTAGAGACATCCATTGTAAATTGACCTTGGTCGCAGATGACGTTATCAAATGTAGGCGTTTCATAATTAAAATCTCCACAGTATACACTATGCTTGTTCCGTTATTCTACATTGCTATCCCTGCACTTGTTGAATGGACATCAGGTCAAGTCAAGTACTTATACCAAACCACAATATAGTTACGCATGTCTCATATTTGTGGCAATTAATGCTGGAACAAATAAGAAGGCGACTTCAGCAGAGATATACGACTATATAATTAAAAATATGAATTCTTAAAATTTTCACCGAACCAACGTGGCTGAAGGCATTTGATAAGACAAACTTTGACTAATGAGGATGGCTTTTTTCGCACAGCCCCTCCTCCGGGAGATACCTGTACAAAAGGATATTGGTCTGTGCCACCAGCTTTTGCCGGTATGTTTGATCATGGCGACTTCAGAAGAAGAAAGGTTGGGTTTCATCCATTTAAGATTCATACAGCACCTATATGTACTTCTTGACTCTGCAGTGTACAGGTTTCAACACCGGCTTCCCAATACTATTGCAATAACGGGCCGACCGTGACTGAAAACTTGGCGAGCAGCAATCCTTGCTACCTGGCCCCGCCTGATTACCTGCTTCAGCAGGCAACTGTCAACTATAATGCTGATTACATGAGTGATCCCAGCTGTTACGCACAATGCTGTACACCCCTGACATTGGATCATCTCTACCCGGTTGGCAACGTGTGCAATGAAGATAAATATACTGTAATGCAGACTACATGAGTGACCCCAGCTTGTACACACAATACACTTCTGACATTGGCTCATATCCACCCAGTTGGCAAAGTTTATAATGAAGGTAAATGTAATGTACTATACTGTATTAACTTTAATTCCCCTGGGGGGGTGGGGGTCGCTAGATTTTCAGTGGGGGGCGCTGCAGTTATAGAGGTCCCATGCTCTCCCCCCAGGCATTTAAATTAAATGCCGGGATCACACAAAGCCTCCATAATAGACTTACAGTATCTTCCCTTCCAGCAACGCATCATCATGTTAACCCGGCGTCAAATTACCATGGCAATGTGACATCACATGACCCTGCGGCCGATCGGGGGGGGTGGTGTGAGGCGCAGAGGAGAGCAGCCTGATATTTCATACTGTATGCCTGGAATAGCCCGTCAATGCTTGTACACATGCACACTAGAGCATTACCTGACGCATGCGCACTACTGGAATTTATAGCATATTTTTTTTCCAGAGAAGAAACTTTGAAATTGAGCGTCAAAAGATAAGGATGAAGTTCAATGGAACTCTAATATCACTTTTTTAAAACATTGCCTTTTTTTACTTTTATACAATCAGTATTACCAGCTTCACGCTTTTAAAACTTTGCCACACTACAGTATTATTTTGGACAACACACTATGCACTGTGATTCAATTACATGTCATATCCTGTAATAAAATTTCACACTGAGATGTTTATTGATTTTATTCCACTTCATGGTTAATGGAAAACATTAAGTGATGAATTTTTTCATATTTAATCAATTTTAAGATTTAGAAAATAACTACATTTGCCAACAGTTCAAACAGTTGTTTTCGAATCCTTCACGATCATCAGTGCAGTACTGTAAGACAGACCAATTGAGTTGCATCTCACCTCTCTCCACCCCCACAAAGCAAAGGCATGGGCCTCATGCAGTAAAGATCGTTAGAAAAAATCGCCAGGATTTTTAAATCGCCATTTTTTGCAGTGTTGCTATCACAGTATGCAGAAAGGCCCGAATACCAGTGATAACATTTGCAGAAATGGTGAATACCCGCCGGTGATAGGATCTGCCTTCCGAAAAGGCCTTAACTGGCGACTTCTATCTGCTGCAGAGAGAGAGAGAGACGTTTCCCTGCGCAAATCGCGGCGGGAATTTTTTATTTTTTCATTTCAATTTTAATAATAGTGTAGATGAGCAGGGGGTCTCAGGAGCAGAACCGTCTTGGTTTCAGTACCGGGGACCCCCTGGTTCCCGAGATACAGGCCCCGTTATGGGGAGCTGGTATCTCCTATGCTTTGTATTCCCACGGTCACGTGACGCGGGACATTTAAATGCATAGGAGATACCGGCACCCCATAATGGGGTCTGTATCTCTGGAAGCAGGGGATCAAATCAATGCAGTTCTGCTCTGGAAAAAAACATGCTCATCTACACTAGTATTACAACACAAATTTAAACAATTAAAAAATTAGTTATAATAGCGGCTATCTGCTATTGTAATGAAGCTGCTCTAATGTCGTTTTTCTTAATAGTGTGTGGGAGCAGGGGGTCTTCTGAGCTGAACCGCTTTGATTTCAGCCTCGGGGACCCCCTGCTCCCGAGTTACAGGCCCTGGTATTTAAATCCCCTGGTTATTTCCCACGGATGCTTTAAAAATGGCGGTGGCGGCACCGGCACCCGATGCCCCATACCATGGCCTGTAACTTGGGAATCAGGGGGTCCCTGAGGCTGAAATCAAAGCGGTTCAGCTCAGGAACCCCCTGCTTCCCTAGTTACAGGCCCTGGTATGGGGCATTGGGTGCCGGTACCACCACCATTTTTAAAGGGTCCACATGATGAAACCGGGTGATTAAAATACCAGGGACCTTAACTCGGAAAGCAGGGGTCCCTGAGGCTGAAATCAAAGCAGTTCAGCACAGGAGACCCCCTGCTCCCACACTATTAATAAAATTACATTAAAGCAGCTTCATTACCTTAGCGCAGTGGTTCCCAAACTGTGCGCCGCGGCACCCTGGTGCACCGTGGCTTGGCTAGAGGGGCGCCGCGATTTCAACCGGACAGGCCGATAATTCTGATGCCTGTCCGGTTGAAAATTTGCGGGCGGCCGTGGCAAGCCAAGCAGCGGCTGTGGCCCGTTCTATAGTGTGGTGTGCAGGCGAGCGCGTGTGGGCGGGGGGCGAACCCATGTGGGTTGGGGGCGAGCCCGTGTGGGCAGGGGCAAGTGCGTGTGGAGGGGGCGAGCGCGGCGGATGCATGCTGGTCTGAGCCAGCAGGTACTAATGAGCACAGAGACAGTCATCCTGTACTCGTGCTGCCAGCAGCTACTAACAAGGACACAGACAGGAGTGAACAGTGGGGGCAGAGTCAGAGGTAAGCTAAGGACAATTTTTTTCTGTGGTGGCGGGGGGTTGGGGCATGGGGCCAGCCCGGGGGAATAAAAATGATGGTGGGGGGGAAATAAGATGGGGCAGTGATGGGGGGCAAGGATGAGCTGAGATGATGGGGGCGAGGATGAGCTGAGATGATGATGGGGGGGGGGGCAGGATGAGCTGTGGTGATGATGGGGGGGAGGTGGGCAAATATTTAGTATTGGGAGGGGGGGATTTATAATGTATTTTGGGGGCGTGGGGGTATTTTTTATATGTATTCGGGGGTGCGGGAGTATTTTTTATATGTATTCGGGGGGTGTGGGGGTCTAGTATTGTGTCCAGTATTTTTGGACAAGCAACCTGGCAACCCTAGGCACGTTCTATAGTGCCAGGTGCGTGCTATGACGTGCGCGCACGCAGAATTTTAGTTGGCTGACGTCAGTCAGCCTTTCTATAATGGCGCAGCGCGCGCGCGCACGGCAGGGAGCGGGAAGCCGCAGACAGCGGCAAAGACGGGGAAAAGATTATTTCGCGCCGCTACCGGCGCTTAAATGTATGAATGTGTGTGTGTGTGTGTGTGTGTGTGTGTGTGTCTCAATGATTGCAGAAATAAAATAAAAAAATATTTATTAAACTTTTTTTTTTCTTTAAAAAAATCTTATTTAGGGCTTTCTTCACTCACACAACCCATGCACACACATATACTCACACAACCCATGCACACACATATACTCACACACACATACACACACATACACAGTACCTGCAGCTCCCGGCTCTATAACAGGGAAAAGCATGCGGCACATGCACGCGTGTTCGCATAGGCACACACGGCCGCCTGCAGTATAGAACGGGCCCTAAATGCAGCGCTTGCTCCGCGGGAAACCAAAATAGCGAAGGGCAGCAACCGAACCGGACCGTTTGCGCGTTCCATGTAAGGTTTTGGAGCCACCTCTCGCCCTCTCGCCGGCTGCGGGCAGCGGCAGCAAGAGGAGTTCCCGGTGCTGTCTCCTGGGGGGGGGCGGTTAATTTGTTTTATGAGGCGTTCCGCACCACTGCAGTGACCGAATGAGGTGAGCGCGATGCTGCCTGTGCCAGGGAGATATTGCCGGGGCTTCCCTGCGGCTCGTGTTTCATATCTCTACCACCCGTCACTTGTCTGCCTGTGTGTACATAGGGGGGAGGGGTGCGGGCTGTGTGAGAGTGTGAGTGTGAGAGTCTGTGTGAGTGGTGAGAGTCTGTGTGAGAGTGTGAGAGTCTGTGTGAGTGTGAGTCTGTGTGAGAGTGTGAGAGTCTGTGTGAGAGTGTGTGAGAGTCTGTGTGAGAGTGTGAGAGTTTGTGTGAGAGTGTGTGAGTCTGTGTGAGTGTGAGAGTCTGTGTGTGAGAGTGAGAGTCTGTGTGAGAGAGACACCAACTGCGCACTGCAACTGTAAGGTATGTATATACAACTTTGTTTACACTTTGGGCGCCGTGGAAAAATCCTGATCGCCTTGGGGAGCCTTGAACCAAAAAAGTTTGGGAACCACTGCCTTAGCGGATATCAGCTAAGGCAATGAAGGGGTTAAACACCAGTGCCAGGCTTATTGTGGGTAGAGGGTGTGAGTGAAGGTGGTATTTGGCACTTGATGGGTGTTTAGGCCTTGCCGGGGGGGGGGGGAGTTTGCAGGTGGACTTAACTCCTTCATTACCTTAGCGGTTAATACTTGATACTTAATATATGGTTGGTAGATAAAATATTCATGCATAATCAATAATCGTTCTACAAATTATTATTTTTTTTTGCGTATTTAATGTACAAAATATTTTGAATCCACAAACAAATGAAAACGTTACGAACATGCATTAGTCTAGTCTTTCAATAGAAAAACCTGTATGATGTATGTTTGTATGCATTTGAAATGTTTTAATAAAGGTGTACATTTATAACTAACATGACATATCTATTTTTTTTTTTTACAGATGTTGACATCTCCATTCCAGACAGAAGATCATGTGAATGGAAGTATCCAAACACAGAAAAAGTTACACCTTTGACATACTCTTTACACATGCTGTAAACATTGTCATGGAACAGAAATACCCATTTCTGCCTTCTCTGTTTAACCCCCCCCCCCCCCCCTTTCCTTGGCAGTTCGGCCTGCTAGCTGTATTTGGATGTTACTTTCCTTGCAGTTTCACTCCCAGTGCAGATGGAATGGATACATTATGTTGCCCTTTTTCCTTCCAGTCTGTCACACCCCTGGTTGCCCTAGCAACATCTCCAGTCCTCCAAGTTAATGGGCTTTCCCATTCCCCCCTGTCCCTGCTGACAGTTAGTTTGACCTGACCCCTATCCCTGTGTCACAAGCAGTACCCACTGTCTTTACTTCCTGACATTGGCAGAGTGAGTACATTTATGTTACACCCCTATGGCAAGGCCAATTCTTTTCACCTGCCCTTAACTACAAAGCATCCACAGAGATACACCTTTCCAACACAAACATCTTATCCACAAGTGCCTGTTTTTATTGCTGCTTTCCTAAATAAAGTGAAGAAAATATACAGGACTTGTTGTGCTTTGGAAAGAGGGCTGAGTTGAAGCTAGCTGGGTTCATTCATACCCTAGACATGACCCTGGATCCAGAATAAACATGATTTATACAATTGACTATATAGCGCTGGGACTAGTGCTATGAGACACAGTATACTGTCAGTATACTGCACATGATAAGTGTAGGTCAGATGTCTAAGCAATAGTAATTTTGACACAAATGTCGACATGTTTTCTATATAAAAATGTACACTCCTGTTGAATTAATGAGAACTTGAAAGAATACTGTTGTGAACATGACAATAACATTTGCAGTAATGTAATTATATTGATTGTCTTGGTGTGCAATTGTTAGATAGCTCATGATCCTGACCCTTTACATTAGCCATAGCAATACTCCAAATAATATTTTATCTGTAACATGGTATGTCCCATAATACCTCTCTTTCTCACATAGTATACCTGTGAGATCAGTTAGATCCAGGCAGTAACAGGTTAATCTATGGGCCAGTGACCCCAAACCCCTTATGCTCCACTTGTAAGTGAAGGAAGTATGGTGGTCTCATGGCCTGTGTACAGCCTATCAGAGATAGGTACAGTCCATGAGCCCGTCCCTTCCAGAGACTTCCGAGTGAGAGTAGCAAAGTTAGTTTAGTCTTGCTATGACTGCAAATGAGAGAGCATGGGCTGTCAGACTCTCCCATGGCATGGATGAGCTGGCCCACCCCAGGCCAAAAGGCCTGGGACCATCAAGACTCAAGGCCCCATACTATCGTGTACGCATCATCCAGAAGTCCGGGGACTCTGAATATCAACATCATGCTGTAAGAACAACTGCTGCAGTATATCCAATAAATATATCTGTTCACTATACCTCTGCCTGGCTGTCAGTTCCTGGGCAGGAGGGGAAATGAGTGTTGTGGTGGGAACTGATGTCCTGCACCCCAGGAGCCCATCACCGCTGGAAGTGCTGAAGCACTGATGATATAGAACCAGAGAACCCCAAAAGTCTGTTCTGTTGCCCCTTACCATTGCGGCTTCTCAGCTCTCCTGAACCAGCAGGTATGCCTCAGCACCAAAGTAACATAGTAATGCAGTGTATCTCCCAGAGGGGGGGGGGGGCATGTGTTACATAACGTTGTGTACAAATACACTAGGAACGGAGTGTGTTATATAGTAGAACTTTTATCTATTCTTCAATGGTAAACACCACTTTCATTGTATGAAGCATAGACATGAAACATGACAAGATTGCAGTGTGTAAAGTAGCCATAGAACAAATGTAAATGTGCTTAGGTACACATACCAGGTTACTGATACAAGATATTCCCATGTCAGCAGCTCATTCTGTACTCCTGTAAGCATACTACATTAATGTATTTTGCCTTTGTCAATTAAGGGTAAATTATACAATTAAGTAAGGAATGTGAATAATAACAAATATAAAATAATTTTGTTTCACAAGTCCTCGTTAATAATTGTAGTGAAATATATAATGGTTACAATTAAGTGTAAATGTTAAAACAAAAATATGTTTTAATGTACAGTATATCAATATATAAAATGATCAGCATATTTATCAGAAGAACAGCAGTATCTCTTAGCTTAATGCAGAACATTCTGCATTGTATGATGCATACATTGTAGGTTTTTCCTGTGCAGGGATTCATCTGCGGTAAACTTCACTGCCGGGTAACACTTACAGCATTGTGGCAGTCTCGGGCATGCTGTGTGTTCGGTGCTCTCCGCTCCAGAGGTGAGAATGCCCGGCAGTGAAGCTTTCCGCAGATTTTATTGCTATACTTTTGCAGTGGTGCATTTAGTGACATCACATAAAAAAATACTGTCTTATAATAGTGCATAAATCACAGGCAGACAGAGCCGACAGGTGGGGGAGAGTAGGGACAACTGTCCTGGGTCTGGCGGCTCAGGGCGTGGACCCAAATTCCATGACTGGCTGCTGGAGCATCTGTGTGCTACAGGCCCCAGCATGCCTCAGCAGTGGGGGCCTCACACCAATTCTCCTTGCCGCAGGTGTACCTGGTCGGCACCGGAAGTTGACCACGCTCTGAAGATGGGCCCAACTTGCACATCTGCCAATTGGGCCCTAGCTCCCCTCTGCTGCTGGACCAGGTGGGGAAGGGGGAGTTTGTGTGAAGGATTAGGTGGAGTGTGAGAGGAGGGGGAGTTGAATGAGAAAGGGTTTAGTGATGGTGGGAGAGCAGTAATTGTGTGAGAGGGGTTCAGTGAAGGAGGGAGGGTGGGTGCTGAGTGAAGTGGTGGTTGTATATGAGAGGAGGGGGGATTGAATGAGAGAGGAGGGGTGAGTGGGAGGAGGAGGGGAGAATAAGACATAGGAGAGAGGAGCTGGAGAGAGAGAGGAAGGGGGAGATAGAGAAAAGGGGGAGAAGTGAATGAGAGAGGACAGGGGGATTGATGAGTGATGGGTGAGAGAGGGGGGTTGGGTGAGCAAGGGAGAGGAAGGAAATGAGTGAGAGAGGCAGTGGAGAGAGGGAGGAAGAGTGAGAGGGGAGTCAGAGGAAGGAAGAGTCAGAGAGAGGAGGAAGGGTGAGTAAGGAGGGGGAATAGAGAGATGAGAGAGAAGGGAGGAGCAAGAGTGCAGGGGAGAGATAAGCGGGAGAGACACGAGGGAGAGAAAGAGGAGCGAGATGGGGAAGGGGGAGAAGGGAAAGGAGAGAGAAAAGGAAGTAAGAGAGAGGAGGAGGGGGAGAAAAAGGAGGAGAGGTTGGAGGGGGAATAGGGGTTGAGAGGGGAGGGAGCGAGCAAGATGGGGAGACAGAGGGGGGTACAGTGAGTGGGAAGGTGAAAGGAGGAGTGGGGGGAGAGATAGAGAGAGAGGGAATAGGTAGTGATCATTGTGGGCACAGTTATATGTTAACTTACAGGTGCTGTTTCCCTTAAGAAAATGTTAATAAATCCCAGTTACAAGTATTTAATGGGTTAAATCTTGTTCATTTAAGCCATATGCTTTGGTCCCGCTGCGGCCGGCGGCCGCGGACCACCAGCTGCTTGCCTCTGTTCTTGATGTCCCCGCTGACTCCTTCCGGCGTGTCTGACTGCGTGCTGTGACGCGTCAGCCAGCCGGAGCTACAAGGAGCTTGTGGTTTCGGCAAGTTCCGCGTCACATGACACGCAAGGCAGCCAATCTGATTTCCCCCTCTGCTCCGATTCCCCCCTCTGCTCCGATTCCCCCCTCTGCTCCGATCACCCCCCCTGCTCAGATTTCCCCCCTCTGCTCCGATCCCCCTTCCGATTCACCCCCCCCTCCTGTGTGTATTTGTGTGTGTGTGTGTGCGAGTGCCTGTGTGTTTGAGGGGCTGAAGGGCTGCGGAGCTGAAGGGCTGCGGGGCTGTGTGATGGTCCTGCCCCCTCACGTCATGGCCACGCCCCTCCACTCGTTTTGGCCACGCCCCCCTGCGCCGGAAAAAAATCACTGCAGACCGCAGATCGCGGTGCAGTGAATTGCACGCGCCGCCGGCAAGCAAGGCGGCCGTGCGGGCGCGTGCAGCGGGGCCTTAGCCTTAGAAAAATCAGAGCCAAAAAAAATTCAGAATTACATTTGTCAATTATTTTTTATTATTTTGATTTACAGACATTACAGACAAACATTCTTGTTTCCTTTGCCCCAGTGATACCTTCATTTATAATTTATATTATCCCTGTCAGAGAACTAATTAGTAAGACAAGCACACACACAAAAAAATCAAATTTTAATACAGACATAGATTTCAAAACCACCATGACAAAATTATTTAAGAATTTCCGGTGCCTTATTTTGATAAAGCTAACTACCCAAGATTAGTCAGCTGCAACTTCCCACAAGCTTTCTACGCCTCTGCACCATTTAAAAAGTGAGGAGTGGCAATAATAATCCATAGACATTTCCCTTTTGGTGATGATCAAATGATTAAAGATAGAGAAGGCAGATCTATAATAATAGGCCTGGCAGGATTTGAACCTGCGACCTCTGGCAATGAGCCAAATCAGCATCTGGATAGTTCCCGGCCTTTGAGCTTCTGGTGCTACTGCTGTGTCACTCAGCTGATCCAGATCAGCCCACACTGACATACCCTCTTGCTTCCTATTTAAGGTCAGCCTCGTCCTCCTTTTCTTTGCTGGTTCAACTACTTTGCTTAGCTACTGTTTGTGACGGTAGGGGTAGGAGGCACCACAAAATAAAGGTGAAGCCAAGCTAGCTATCCCTAAAACTGTGTATCCTAGCTGGCTGAGTAATGTGTATTCAGCCAAATGCAGTTAATGTCTGGGAGGGAATGTAAGAACACTTATGTACCAAGATATTGTATTCAAAGAACTTTATTCTCTGTGAATGCATTTCCCCCCAGTTTAGTGAATCAGCATTGTTCTGTAAATGTGATTTGGGTGTCAGCCATGTAAATATAAATGGTGCTGTAAGAGATGTGTGCAGAGGTACATATAATGGAGACCGATTTGGGTGCAATTATATCTTGGCTTTATTGAGCCTGTTCCTTTATCCAGGCAAAACATACAAAAACAACAAAATAACAAACCCCTATCCCTTTGTAAGGTCTAACTTACTTCCCCAGGCGCTATCTGCAGGGATATTCCCATTACCAGCCTTTCACCCCAAAGTCTCAGGAGGTACCTTAAGCAGGTGGCCCTCCATGTCAGTCTCCCAGCAGGTTCCTTGGTCCTCTGTGTCCAAGAAATATAGGTCTCTGGGTGTCTAGATGTCTTGATCTCAGCACAGCCTTTGTGCTCAAGACAGTGTCTGTGTGCAGGCTGCTCTGCTCTCCTTCTGTCAGCCCAAATGTGAGCTAAGGAATCGCTTTCCTGTTTACAACAGGAGGCTTTTCTTAGAGCTCTAATGTGGAGAGGTGGATTAGTTAATCGCCTGTCTGCAATTAACCAGCTCCCTGCTGGATTTAGAGGCAGTTTCTCTCAAACAGTGATAACTTCCTGTTGCATACCTTCCCTGTTTGAGGGAAGCTGTATGGCAACAGTCACAGAGAGTTTACACAAATAGCTTTCTCTCGCCATCTTTTCCATGGACTGCATTTTAGCACTAAATGTCCATTCCTTGTAACCCTTGCTCACGTCTTGCAAAGCCTCTGCCAGCTTACTTTTGAATTCTGTCTGATGTTCGGAATCTATTTCTACTACCCTAGACTCGAGCCATTTCATGGTATCACTTAAAGAGCATTCAAGAATAGCTATTTGAGTTTTCAACTCTTGAAGCTGTCCTTCTGCACTTCTTTTTCCACTCAATGCAGTTGCCAGTTCAGCTTCTTTGGAATTGAGTTGTGATTCCCCATCTCCCATTTGACTCAGAGCAAGGCTTAAATCTGTTTCATTTTCTCTATTTCTGCAGACGGGCCCTTTCATTGTCCAGCAATTTGCAGTCAGTGGACATCTTGGCCTCATAGCGTAGTGTCAGGCTGGCTACTTGACGAACAGACACCTTTTCACTATCTACCTTTTTGGTGAGCTGTATCTTGAGCTCAACTTGAGGACAAAGAAAAAGCAGGCACCGTTGCTCAGGAAAAAGCAAAAAACTAAAGATGAGTCAAGGAGAGCACCTTGATAAAGAGCTCACGCTCGAAACGCGTTGGTGGGGGTCCCTTGTACCCCGTAATGCAGCTGTATGTGTTTGCTGGGTCCATTAAATAACTGTTTTTAGGGCAAATGCTCTCCTTGACTCATCTTTAGTTTTTTGCTTTTTCCTGAGCAATGGTGCCTGCTTTTTCTTTGTCCTCAAGTTCATCCTTATTAGAAAAATCGGACACACACCCCCATTTGGCGGAAGAAGATTCTGGGACAACTCCTTCTCCTAAAAGTGAGTCATTTATACCTTTGGCACATACTCCACTCTGATATTTTATGTTGGGACACTTTCAACAATAGTGTGGCACAAACTGCAGTGTTTGTGGGGGCCTTAGCCCACTAGTCAGATTGTATGGAGAAGTGATTTATGCTGGACTGTTTCCCATTCATTTTATCATCGGGGGTCATCATCTCAAGAACAATATATGTTATTATATTGAATATTAAGTCTTTTGACATTCATATTCTGAAGGTTTTTCTTAGAAGCACCACACATTTCCGTTTTTCTGTATCTTGAGCTCAGAAATCTGCATCTGCAGAGCTGTAAGTTGCTGGGATGTGTGTTTAGCTGTCAGCTTTATCTCTTCCAATTCTAGGCTTTGCTGCAAATTCAACTCATCAGCAAGAGTTTCCTGTTTCTTGAGTGCATCCTGCAAGTCTTCTCTGAGGGCCTTCATCACTTCGCTGTGATCACTTTGAGTTTGCTTCCACACATCCTTCATATTTTGGAGCTCTGCAGATTTCACCGCCAGGGTTGCCGCTGCTTGCGATTTCCACGCCTCTTTCTCCTGGGCGTACTAACTTTTGGGGATGGAGCAGTCACTCTGCTTCTCCATCTCTTGCTCTAGTTTCTGGACCTTCTCGTGCAACCTCTCATACAGAGTCACCTGCCCTCTAAGCTTGGCCTACAGCGATGCTCTGGTGATGCTCAGGGTAGCCTTCAGTTCCTCCTGCTGTTCTGCAATGACATACTTGGTTCTTAGACATTCCTGCAATACTTGTACTTGTTTAGCAGTCTGCAGATTTTCTTCCTGCAGAGTTCGCTGCTTCTCCTTGGCATTCTGGAGGTGCATACGCATACCTTGCAGTTGGTTCGGCAGTAGGTGCTATGCTTGTGTCCATTGCTCCAATGCTTCCACCTTTTCATCTTCCGATAGTCTATTCCTTTTTTCTAGCTCATAAAGCTTGCTATTCATTTCCCTGACGTGGTCAGGCTGGTATTTACTCTTTTTACTGTCTCTCTAATATTTAGGATAGGTTGTCCAGCTGTCGTGCGCTCCGGTGAGTGTCTGCTTGGCTTTATAAATAAGTAAACCCATTTGAAGAGGGGGGAGGGGGGATTGTCATTTACAGAATATGACGGGGAGCATTGACGTGTCCTGGAGTAACAACCGGTATAGCAACCGGACTCCTAACTGACACCGGAGTGGCTCTCGTAGTACCAGACATATAGGGACACCCTCAGTGGGCTATGTACAGGATCGTGGAGGTAAGGAAAAGCCTTCTTATCTCCCAATGAGTACTCCTGGTCCCGCTGGCTTAGGCAATATAGAGACCGCACATCCGCGGTACACGATGTGCAAAAACCTCTTCCTCCCCCCTGAGTGGTGCCTCCGGAATGAGAAGAGCAGATTCAGGGCACTCAGGTAGTGAACGGGCAGTCCATAAGCAGGAACAGTAAAAGAAATAGGGTACCCAGATATGGAAAAATAAAAAAGGCTTTATTGAGGCGTTAGTGAGTGGCAAAAGAATGACAAAATAGCCCTCCCACGCGTTTCACGCAAGTGTTTGCGCTTTTTCAAGGAGTATCTATTTCTTTTACTCTTTCTGCTTAAGGCCTGCCCGTTCTCTAATATTCAGGGCCTCTTCATAGTCCTCCTTCAGCTTACGCACTTCTGATTTTAGACTCCTGGTCTCCTGGTGTGAGACTTCTATCTCTAGGTTGAGGGCATGAAGCTCCTTTTTAGAGACTTTAAGATCCGTACTAAGACTGTAGACAACTTTTTGAGTGATCTCTAGCTCCTCTGCGAGACTGTGATGTTCCTTTGTAGAGATTTCCAGTTCTGTGCGGCAACTGCTGATCTCTTGGTGTGAGGCATCCAGTTCTATGCGGAGGTATGAACCTCATTCTGAGATGTCCACCTCGGTCCAGATACTGTTGACCTGCTGGTGTGAGGCATTTAGTTCTATGCTGAGAGTATGAACCTCATTCTGAGAGACTTCCAACTCTCTATTGCAATTGCGAACCTCTTGCTCAGACACTGTAATCCCTTTCAGTGCCTCCTCATACTTCTTTTTCAGATTAGCAATCATTCAGTCAGACTTGCTCTGCTTTTCATCCATGCCGGTAATAGTAGTGTACGCAGTATTTAGATCCGTCCTTAGATTCTCAAATTTGGTCTTGGCCGCAGAGTAAATTGCAAGCACAGTCTTCTGTAATCAGCATTATTTTCTCTCTCCCTTTTCAATTCTTCAAGGAGCAGATCACAGTTATGCCTGGCAGCGTGCAGTGCATCTTCAGGGCTGATCAAGGGATCAATACTCACTGGTTCCGGCTCCGCTTTCCTAGTATTGTTGAACCAGACAAACACTTCTTTGGGTTACACGACTTCTGCCTTTGGCCCTCTGGATATTCTGTCATCAGCGTGATAAATCATCCATTCTGTCACCATACCCAAAAGATCCAGCTGGAGACTGAATTAGTCCCTCCTTATGATCACAGAAATTGGTAAAACTCTAGAACAGGAACAAACAAACTATTTGGTGATTAATGACATGAACGATATTGTACTCCCATCAATTTGAGAGGTAGATAAAGCTGTGCAAGGGGGTTGAATTATAAATGTACAACACACGGGTAAGGGCTCCAAAAAGCCAAAATTTGTGAACAACGTACTGTAGTGCCCACGGTTATTTTAACAAAAACCAGTGACAATCGCAAAAAAGATCCAGGTACACCTAGGTACATGCTGGATACATGCCTTAAACTTGCCTTAAACTAGACCCAGCATTTCTGCATTGATTAATGGCCCATCAGATTAACAGCGGGGGACCCTGTCAGTCCCATTCAAACTGAATGGGACTGCCAGGGACCTGCTGTGTTATTCCTATGGGTCATTAGTCAATGCAGAAATGCCTTAAACTTGCCTTAAACAAGCCCAGCACAACCCCAGCACAACCCCAGCATATACCCAGAATGTAACCGGGCTAGTTTAAGGCAAGCTTTAGAATACTCGTGGTCTCGTCTGTAATTGAAAAACTTAAACCCCAAAATATACAAAAATTTATTGCAACACAAGGGGAGCGTAACATCCTGTTGTCTTAAAATGCAGAGGGCAAGATGCGCTATCTAAACCCACACTTTTATCCCAAAGGAAACAAACCTGATAGGCTGCTAGTCAATAATTTCAGAGACAAAAAACCTTCCCATAACATTGCCTCTCCTATTTAAACCCTCAAAAAATAAACAAAATAATTTTAAACTATTATCACTCTCGCTACAACCTCCACGGGTCACAAACAGTAACTAGTGATGATTTGAAAAATATTTAGAAATACCTCAAAGAATGCACCCTACCCAAACTGGACAATAATGAGCTGGAAATTCTGAACGCTGATATATCAGAGGTGGTAGCTCTGGCCATAAAATCATTGAAGGAAGCGAAGACCCTGGTCCAGATGACTTGACAAATAAATATTATAAATGCTTCTCCAGTATTCTAGTCCTATATTTAACAAGAATCTATAAAAATATCCAAAATAGATCACACTTTCACAACCCCACTGCTAGAGCAAATATCATAGTAATACACAGAGAGGGAAAAACCTCAAATTGCTATGAAAGTTACAGGCCAATAACCCTCGGCAATTCAGACCTAAAAATACATGCTAACATTTTATCAACTATACTGAATTTGTTTCTGGAAAAATGGATCCATCCAGAACAGGTAGAATTCATACTCCATAGGTAGGCCCTCAATAATATATGATGTACAATATGCATCAATCAGTATATTAATCATATTGTGTTCAATAGTTCAACTGGCCCTTTATTCGCCAGACGCTTGAAAGCTATGGTTTTAGAGGGAATTTCTCGGAGGCTGTCAAGGCACTGTACTGCAATCCATCAGCACAGTCCTGATGAATGACTTATTGTCCAATCCTTTCTCTATCTGCAATAGTACCAGACAAGGTTGCCCATTACTGCCACTCATATTTACTCTAGTTATTGAGCACCATGCTGCCAAGATTAACATGAATTAAAGTGTGAAGGGCATTGAATTCAGATCTCAGGAATGCAAAATGTCCTTATTTGCAGACATGTCTTGCTGACACTGGCCAGACTCTTGACATCTATCCCTAATATAATTAGAGAACTGTCAATATATGGCTCCCTCTTGGTCTATAAAAACAATAACAAGATGAAGGCTCTTGATTTCCATTAGTTGGGACCAGATCTGAAACTGTACCAAATGAACTTTAACTTTAAGTTGCAACCAAAAAGCCTAAAATATCTAGTCATTAACATCACTTAAACATATCACCAATTGTACAAATTGTACAAAATTAAAGTCCCAGAGTCGGTTCTAAAAGCTATCCAGTGCTCATCATCCAGCTTTATATGGGCGGGAAAAAGCAGAGGATTAAACTATCCACCCTTTATAGATCAACCCAGGAGAAGGACTGGGCTTACCCAACTTCAAAAAAATACTGTCTCGCCTCCCACCTGAGTCAATGTGTGGCCTGACACTACCCAAATGGTTCCAAAATGTGGACGAGTATTGAGGCGGTTTACCTTGGACTTGGACTAGGAGATATGTTGAGCCCAATCTGGTTTCAAAACCAACATAGGACACCGTTTGTTTCCCAGTGATCAAGTACTTCTGCTCTATATGTGACCAGTGTAATAAAGTGTTTGAGGTGGCACCATTCACCTCTCCTGATTCCACTATGGGATAACCAACTCTTCACTCCTGCATGCACCCCAGGGGCTTTTACAAGATTGGCGTTATTAACAGCATTATATGGGTAACTCCTCTACTAAAAAAATCAAAATCGCCATTTTCTGTGAGTTGGGAAGTAGATACTCCTTACCTCCCTGTATATTCTTACAATATTCCCAGATAGCTCATTTCGTGGGATAATTAGACAAATAAAATCACGAGAAGAAACACTCTCAAGAGTGTTTGTCTTAAAAGGCCTGATCTTAATGCTTTATCAAGCACTATATGCCACAGAGTCTGAATCACTGGACTGGGAACAAATATGGGAACGTACTGCCAAAGCCTCAATATGTGTCCTTATAAAAGGAAAGGTATGTGGGAATGTAGCACACCAAAATAGTGCAAATAAATGCAAACAATGCGATACTTGCGCACAATGCCGGAGCTCCTGGTTCAAGGATGGCCTATCTGTAGCAATCCAAGTATACAGCAACAGGAAAGATGATCCAGGGCTCCACGGATTTTTAGCAAACGAATTTATTCATAATACACAACGTTTCGGGCTCACTTAGGCCTTTGTCAAGTGACTGGTAATGACTCATTACCAGTCACTTGACAAAGGCCTAAGTGAGGCCGAAACGTTGTGTATTATGAATAAATTATTTTGCTAAAAATCCTTATAAAGGAAAACACATATACAGGTGGTACCTGGTCTCGACTAAGCTTAATGAAATCTGCCCTGGATCCCCAAATGTGCTGGAGAGAATGTTGCAAAATAGGCACATACATTCGCATTTGGTGGTCCTCTCCCAGAATTGCAACATCTTGGAAAAGGATACAAAAACTCATAGAAGACATAAAAAAATGTTACCCTCCTCCTGAAAGGCATACAGGAAATAGACAGATACTTTATGGAGCTAATTACTAACATACTAAATGTGGCAAAATGTCCAAATGCTAGAAACTAAAAAAAAACAGTCCCACCCTCCTTAAATGGAATATTAACTAAGATATGATAGGCAATATAACACGTTTCATTAGAGGCACCAAGAAAAAGTATTATAATGTGGGGGAACCCTTATGCTTATATCATATCTCTATTTTCAGAGAACCCTGCCCAAGGGGATATAAACGTTTCGGACACTCTTAGGTTCCCCTATCTTTTTCCAACACGAGTATTCATTGGTAATAATGATCTGCAATGATCAAGACAACATGGGAAAATTCCACGCTGACCCATCAGGGGCTTTCAGACAGAGACTTACAACACTTTTCTCTGCTTATTGCAAAACCCTCCTGCAATGTGGTTGGTTTAAGCCCTCAATGGGGTTTTATGAGCTTATCTGCTCCCTGTGAATTATAATGATTCTGCAGAGGAATAATTTCATGTTCAATCTTCTACTTAATCTACTTACTTGTAACAAATACATCAAATGAATAAAATAAACACAGTTAGAGAACATAGAAGGCTTTAGGCTACACTGTACTTCTTGTTTCAACTTTATACAGGATTTCATAATCAATTCGACACTTATGAAATCAGCAAAAATGAATGATAATTCGACATTCAACATTGCTGTAACTCATTGTGTTTCTGCTGACTTTAAATGATTGAAGAGAATGTATTTGTAACTATTAACTTATACCAGCATCATATTTGTATAGACTGCAATTAAAGTTAATTAACAGAGTCGTTGCTAGCCTTAGTCGTGTAATAAATTAATGATAGTACATTTTATGATCCATCCTATCTATCTACAGCTCCATGAAAGCTTTGTTTTTACAAAGGCAAATTGTAGCAGCTGCTAATTATTTTAGCAAAAACATGTACAATCACAGAAAAATTACCAAAAAATTGTGACACAGGTGGAATAAATATCGGATGTAATCAAACATTATTTATTGTCTATGTTTTGTACATCAAAATGGTAAACGGCTGTTTATTAACATTGAAACTCAAAATAAAATGGAACTGCAAAAATGAAATTCATATTCATTAACAAAGTAAGACAAATTACTGTATATCAATGTATTGTTGCCAAAGCTAAGACTCTGTGAGTTCACCTACTAAAAAGGGGATATGAGAAACAAAGAAATACATCTTCAACACATGATTTGAAGAGACACATATTTTACCATGTGTTATGTGTTGACAACTTGGACACCATTTTCAAAAGGTGATTTCAGAAAAAAAGATACACAAATATAAAAATGTGTTAGTTATGTCCTTACTAATAATCCTATATAAAAATAATGTTATATAAAAATCCTTACTACTGTATTCCAAGAAAAACCTTGTGATTAAAACAGGTAATATCCATACTGTACATTAACAACCATAGACTACACAAGACCTGCTAAGAAGCATCTTGCCTTTTTAATTTATTGTCCTTACCAGTTTCCCCCCAGTTATTTGTAGTCTTCTTTAAACACCATCCATTGTGACAGTAGGGACAGATTTCGCTGCTTTGAATAAAGGTTAAACCCGCCATTGCCTACCTGTCAGTAATACATCTGCATTATGTATATACATCTGTGTTGTGTAGCCTGGTTCCAGAACTTCAGAAACCAGGGGTAAACTCTGTACTCGGGAGAAATGTTGCAAGTTGCCTGTGAACTTTCCCATGTTACTCTTTTTATGTAACTTTCTGCATGTTGCATTTTTATCCACCAATTAGGGGCTGGGTCATATAGAAGGCTCCTGGCCTTAACCCTCTCTTTATGTATCCATGTTGTGGCATGAGGTATAAAAGGTGGGGAGGGAGGCCCCTAGTCAGTTCTATGTCTTTAGTTATTGCGGAGTTAGAGTTCCAGTGTCGGTTCCATGCCTGACGACCAGTTCCTGGAGGCACAGCATGGGAGAACAGGGAAAATATCATTACGGAGGTCCTTGCACCTAGAACTGCAGGATGTTCCCCAGTTACGAGTGTGTGTTTTATGTATGTGAACAGTTGTGGTTATTATTTATACAACAACAGAATGAGAAGCCCAAAGCTACATCCAATACGACAAAAATACACAGTGAAATACCTATATATAGGTATTTCACTGTGTATTTTTGTCATATTGGATGTAGCTTTGGGCTTCTCTGTTTTTTGGTTGTATACATTTTCACGGTAGCTTATGACAAGATATAATGAACATCAAATATCTGGGTTGAACTGAACGAGGCTTAGATATAATAATATACATTTATTCCTTAAAAAGGTGAACACAGCAATATAGTACAATTAACAGACAAGAAGGTAACACTTACTTAGGGTTGGGGGATGGAGAAGTATCAACTAGCAATTCTCCAGCAATCCAGTGACATTCCAGGTGGAATCAGAAGCACAACTAAAAACTGTAGGGTGGACACAGTTTATATACCTGTGTAACCCTATTCTTAACATTGAATACAGCATATTGGTGAACAATTATCTGTATCCAATCCCTAACGTGGAGACACAGATTAACCCATGCTCCCCAGCTAATTAGCCCATGTGTACTGGGACTCTATGGGTAGCCCCATAACTAAATCAGGGGCGAAAACCAGTCTATCAAATGAAGTATCTGCATTGTTTGTAGGTGTAGACATAACACTTACAAACCACTCCAGTTTGATGATTCTCCACCCTCAGGTAACAATTAGAGTGGCAGAGTCTGTTGATTAGTATTTGGTGTAAATAATCAGGCAGTTAACTTTTGATCACAGTGCTTAGGCTCAATCAGCCGGCTGCCCTTCATGACCTATTAGCATAGCAGATGGAGTCTGCATTTTCAGGGCAGATCCAAAATACCATACATATACACTTTAATATCTACACATATTTAATATCTACACATAAGTTCCATTCTGGTGGGCTCAGTGGGTCGAAATTTGCCAGTTCTTAATGCCTACAGTGACTCCACACATTGGCCAAATATCAACTATCTGCGACCTCCAGAACTGGAGATACAGAAATGCACTTTAAAACATCTTTAAAATACAGGATTATAATGGAACATGGGAACAAGGGAACATACATTTTCATGACAAGGTGTAAACCACCTTCCTGGACTGCAGTCCAGTTAACCCCTTGCCTCCCTGGTGAGGTCAGGGGGTGGCCATATGGGGTGCAACCCCTTTAATACCGGACCAACCCCTCTCCCTCTACACCTCTCCCTCTACATACATTTAGCCACGCCCAGTTGCACTCCAATAGACACTTATATACATATATATTATGTGGTCATTTTGGGGGTTTATCAGAGCTTCCTGTGAATCTGTGTGTTTATTAACTTTGTCCGGCTAGTCTCAGATGTTTTGGAGGTTAGTGGCCCCTCCCTCCCAGGGTTTGAGCTCGCCCCTCCCCACTTTCCAAGTAAGCAGGGTTTTGTTTTATGCAGCTGGTTGGGACAGATCCAATGTGATCATTCTTCCTCTAATTATAGAGGTAAATAAGAATTTTAATCAGTTAGAGTTAGGACCTGCAAATTTGGTCATGCCTTAATGCGGCTTGCAGGCTTAAAATGCTTTGGCCAAATGGTTTAACTAAATTACCCTTTTTCAAGAGATATATAGGTATTTCACTGTGTATTTTTGTCATATTGGATGTAGCTTTAAGCTTCCCTGTTTTTTGTTGTATACATTTAGCCACGCCCAGTAGCATTCCTATTGACCATTATATATATATATATATATATATATATATATATATATATATATATATATATATATATATATATATATATATATATATATATATATATATATATATATATATATATATATATATATATTAGCACACACAAACCCAGCAAGCTCAAATGCCCACATCCACCTAAATCTTGACTATACAGTATGTAATGTCACATATGAGTGCCACTGGGCTGTGGCAAGTGAATATAACAAACAACA